>NC_058160.1:12628947-12678274 GCF_020080835.1 Cotesia glomerata
TTTTTAGAAGCTATATTTTGGAAATTAAGATTTTTTATGGTTAACACTCACCCCCACGATCATTATTGGAGTTGATTCGTTGTAAAATCCATTATTAGATCATTTTTATATCACATATAGAAGACCTCTACTAAATTTGGAGTTTATAGGAGCTATAGCTTGGAAATTAAAAATTTTAATTGTTAACACCTACCCCCGCAAACTCCTGTGAGGTATCTTAAAATTCGTTCGTATATTATTTCTACATCTTTTAGCGAAAATTCCTACCCAATTGGAGTCTGTAGGAGCTATAGATTGAAAATTAAAAATTTTCATTGTTAATACCCACCCCCGCAACCCCCTGTGGGTTGAGATATCCTAAAATTCGTTTATAAATTATTTTTACATCACTTACAGAAAATTCCTACAAAATTTTGAGTCGATAGGAGCTATAGTTTAAAAATGGGAATTTTCCATTGTCAACGCCCCTGCAACCCCCCTTGTGGGTAGAATTTCGTAAAATCCGTTCTTAGCTGACCTCTACTCGGCGAAAGGAATATTCCTACAAAATTTCAAATCTCTACGCCTTATGTTTCCAGAGATATCGTGATGAGTTAATATATAGGTGGAAATCTCATATATATATATATATATATAGATTAAAATAAAATATATAATCAGCGTGAATATATTAATTATACTAACTTTTATAAGTTGGAGGCCCTCTTCTTCATTCAACTAACTAATGAATACTAAACGTATCATAACCAATAAATACTAAACAAAACACAATCGATTAAATGATAGACAGATTCTTTTTTGTTTTTAAACAAAAGATAGTAACGTAAATAAATACCATATTTACATAACCTAGAAATGAATTAACAAAACCGTTGCTATAGACAATAATTCATGTCACAACCTTGTGTATGCGTGGGTAGATGCGTGGGAGTGCGTAGGTGGATGCGTGGGAGGGTGTGTGGAAACGCGTTTATAAGCATTGAAGTGAAGTTAGACATTTTGCCGGTCCTTGTGCGCTCGAATATGAAGAAGAAGTGATGTTCATTTGTTTTCGTAGCAGAAACAAATGACTATCCACGTAAATTTGAAAAAAAAAATGGTAAAGGGTTGATGGAATTCAAAAAATGAATAGCCTAAAACCTTCTACAATTAATTCCGCGTCGAATGGTCATAGTCTCATGCCGATCGGTCCAGTAGTTTTCAAGTTTATCGATAACAAAGAAAAAAAAAGTTGCTTATATATATATATATATATATATATAGATAAATATAAACATAGCTCATTGATCTCGATCTAATCATTTGTTGCTCTCAGCGGAAAAATTTGGAGTGCAAAATACATGAGACAAGTCCAGAAGTAAGAAAACTAGTTTATTATATTAATAACTGGTATATATACCCAGGTATACCTACAAAGTTTTAAAATTGATTATGATATTTATACTTTGTTACTTAAATTTTTTTTACTTGTACAATTTTCTTTCTTGTTAGTTAATTTTTAAATCTTTCAAATATGAATTCAGTAAAAGTACTTCAGGAAAAACTTGCTTGCATTGTCAACTGTTGCAGCAACATTTTTCAATTGATTCAACAGTCTGTTGGTGATCCGGGATCAGCAGTCCACATGTGCAATGTGATTTTTACAGCAATGATAATGATTTTTGTTTTTAGTAAATCTATTGATACAAATTTATCTACACGTAGATCGAAATGACAAAAACATAAAATCTAATGCTGACATCATTAGAACTGTGATCAATGTTATGCTTAAATTAAAAAGCTTTGGTAATTTAGTAGTATATACTATAGATATATATCTGCTTTCGTTTCAGCAGACACCTGATGATTTAAACAAATCTTGAAGTTTTTTTTTTTTTAATACACGTACTTCAAAATTTATGCCATATTACTTTTACTGTAAACATATTTATATTATTACAGATTTTCAGATTTCAGGATTAACTTTCACTCTACATCTATAACCTGGGTTAATGTCCTGGAGCAGTTAGACGATCTCTAGCACTCCACCGTACCGTTTGATTTCAATTATTATTACAATTTCTATTATTATAATTATAAATATTATTTATCATTACACAAAATAATATATAAATTGAAAACTATCGTGAAAGAAGAAGGTTGAGAAAAAGTAATCTTAAATATAGTGTCCTCTTGATATGTCATAATACCACAAAATTGAAAAATATCAATAAAGAAAATGAAGACCCGGATATTGTTATTTTGAAGATTCATGTTCTGGTCTTTAAAACTCATAAGTATGGAGAAGGTTCCGCGTGATGTGAAACTAAGGTAAAAATCAAAGTTCATTATTTATTAATTCTATTTTTTAATTTCTAATGGAACTTTTGAGTAAATTTTCATTTTTCCGTAAATTAGCTTTTAAAATCATATGCTTAATGAAGTAATGCCGTGGACACAAAAATTTTATTAGTTGAAAATATTTTCTTGATGACCGAAATTATTTTTAATGATCATGTAGGTTTTCGAAAAATTTATTAAATCGACAAATGAAGATCCAGAGACAAGGGATAAAAATTAAGAAATTTATGAAGTTTAAGAGGTCCAAGTATCTGCGAAGAGTTGAGAAGAAGAACAATCTGGATAAAAACAGAAGAAACGACTGAGAAAGTAACCGACGAATCAATTTAAAATCCAGAGAGTTCATCAGAAAATATGTCTGCTGAGAATGTAGACCAGTGGATGAATGTGGTTAAAGTAATCATAACAATCATTTGCGATCATTTAACTGTGAATATTTGAGCTCAGAATGTTTAGATAATGTTTCAGAGTTAATAATGTTCTAACTGCCCTCATAACACTTTCAGTAAGAATTGAAGCTTCAGATGAAACAGTTGGTCATGTAAAAATGCAGTTAGCTTCAGAAACAATTTTTTGTGGCGCTGAAAAATGAGCAAAAGCTACTAAATTTTTACTATTTCCTAATCCCAATATTACCGTACTTAATCATGATTGTGTTCTCGGTTTAATTGAATTGATAATGACATCTGTAAGTTTATAATTATTATATGCAAAAATATTTTTCTTATTAAATATTAACAGTGTTCATTTAATACTACTAAAAATTCATTTCAGTAATTCGCTTTATCGTTTCAAGTTTTGGAGAGGTTGAAATAACATGTGAATTAAATCAAATTACCAATGCTTAATACAGAACGGATAATTCTGACAAAATGTTAGTAACTTTGACTAAAAAATTATCGTTAATATCAGTATTAATATATCGGTTACAGTACCAATATTATTTTTTTATCCTTTAAAAGTGAAATTTTAATCTTTTTTTTTTTTCTTATTTTTGTAATTCAGGATAGACATAAGTACATTGCTATTTTATAAAATATTTAACGAAATAATAAATTTAGAATTCTATCACATTATAATAATATTTAACATTTGTTTTGTATTGTATTGGTATTTTTTATTTCTTATTTTTATGAAGAAAATTAGTTTACATACGAGTCACGTATCGGAAAAAGTGAGTAATATGATACAAAATCTCACAGAAGGCAACCATGACGCTGATCTAGACGCATGCTGGAGGCACTGGTTCAGAAGCCCTCCAATAAGAGAAATTTGTATCCTGTTAATATATTTTCAGCAATCATGTAGAACCCAGCTAATAAATTACTATATAATAGAGTCTGTTAAAGCAGGCTGTGCATCTTGTATCAATAAATAATAATAAATAGTTTACATACGAATAGTTTACAAAGCCTGATAAATTTAAATTCTTAATTATTAACCTATTTTTAAATGAGTAATATTAGTAAATTTTAACATTGTTTAAGAATAACATTACTATTGATGGTTTCTTTGATAAACAAAGTAGTAAAAGAACTTAATATACAAAAACTTAAATCATTTTTATTGGTTTAATGAATTTTTTATGAAGTTTTATGTATTAAACATTTATTTTTATTAATAATGGAAGCACTACTAAATTTTTTATTAACAAAAGCTATTACTTTTTACTTTATGGTAGTTTTTTATTATTTGAAGCATGCAATTAAAAAATATATTAGATATGTTATAAAAAAAAATAGAACATTTATAAAATCCTACGAATTATCAGTCTATAGTATATTACTATCATAGATTGCAAAGAAAAGAATTCATTGTATATTTTTAATGTAAAGAGCACCATGGGGTAACACTTTATGGCTATCAGCTGTTGGTTCAGCCTTTTTCATAAGATCATTATAAGATACCCATCGTCCAGAGGCTCTTCTGCAATAAGCGATGTAATGAGCAGATGAATATCCTGCTACTGCGCACAATCTAAAATTAGATAAAAAACTAACATAAATTAAAAATTTAAAAAGTACATAGATATATTCAAAGTAATCTACAAACCGATAACGAAGATCCTGGCTACTACCATCTTCATTAGTGACCGGTACCGTTAAATAAACTGGAAGCTCTCGTAACTTGCATTCTTGACCCTCTTTTTGTTGTCTTGTTTTAATATCCAATTCAATATATATCATGAAATTAGGACTTCGTCGGCGTATTCTGCTATTCCCATCACAGTAGTTACAGTGCATATTATAAATAACACTATCAAAATCTAAGGTTTTTTGTAGTGAACCAAACCCACGCTGAATGAGAGTTTTGTAATCTGTAGGGAAAAGAACTACGTTTTTCATGTTATTATTTTTACAATTTAAAGTCGGGCAATAATTCTTTTCAAATACACTCGGTTCGTCTGCAAAAAGTCGAGTCCAAAGAGCACTTATATTATCTTGACAAAAGAACGTTCGTGATATGGGTGTAGCATCACAATTTTTATTTTTAATTTGTCCTTGAACTTTTTCCGTTTTTTTGTAGATAGGATATAAAATGTCGAATCTCTTTTGATAAATATCCTTAGTTGCACCATAACACCGGCACACAAAAAAAAAAAAGTTGTCTGTACTTGGGACGCGCCACATATATTCCCATGTAATTTGACCCGCTGAACCCGAATTTGAGGTCCGTTTGGCCCCTACACCCTAGGATTTTGAGAAAACTGTAAAAAACCGAAAAAAAACGGGAAAATTGGGGGTTTTGGTGATTGAAAAATTTTTTTAGATTCTAACTATGCATGATTTTCATGTATTTCGATCTGCTTTATACTTATCTGAAGTGTACTCAGACCAGCAGCCATTAAAAGTCTAAGTAAATCCCGAAAAACCCATGAAAATTGCGAAAAAAAACAAAAAATTCCCAATATTGTGATAAAAAAAAATGTATTGAGCTAAATATATGATGATTTTCATGTAGGTTTATCGACGACATATAAATCTCCAACTTTTATAACTCAGACGTCTCGAAAACATCAAACAAATGTGCAAAAAACCCCGAAAATTGGAAAAAATCAAATGTAATATAATAAAAATCGAGTTATTATTCAAAATAAATAAAAAATCATATCATTCGATCTGTGGTGCATAAAAAGTATTTCGTCTTAAGACTTAAAAATTAATTTTTCGGAAAATATCATCAAAACCCTTTGGATTTGAATTTTTAATTCGTTCTCCGCTTATATCTCACCCTTTTATCTTCAAACGTCCTGCATAAAGGGTTTCTCTTTCGTTTCCTCTCTTCTTCGGGTAAATCTCTCTTCAGAGTCCAACAATGATCTACCATCATATTGACATCCACTCATGTTTTGATGGAATGTTTCTTCTCTTTCTTCACTGAAATTACCAAGATTTTCAGGAAAGTGTGAAAGATGAGATTGTAAATAGTGCAATTTTGTATTCACATTCCCTAAAAAATTTCGAGATACTTCCTTAAAACTTCCCCAAGCTGCTCTCTCAATCTTGTGCATCTCATACTCAAGATTAGCATCCTGGAATTGAGTCCGAATTTGGGGTACATAAAAAATTCCTTCTTTCAATTTATTGTCACTTATAGCTGGAAATTTTTCGTCCAAGTACTTAACACAGTTGCCATTTTTATCGAGAGCTTTGACAAAATGCTTCATAAGGTCAAGCTTGATATAAAGTGGTGGCAGCAAGTACTTGTAAGGATTAATGAGAGATTCTCGCATAACGTTGTGAGAACCATGATTCAAATTCTTTCTTGTTGGCCGTTCTTTTCTACTGTAGGGAATTTTCCGATCGTGACTATCCTACAAACATACAAGAAGGGATATATTGTGAACCAGATTGTTGGCTTAACTAGTGTAGCAATTTTCAGATCACCACAAACTTTTCAATGATTTTTGGTCAAATGAGCTACTGGAGTCGGTGCTTTGAGACTTCGCTTAGACAAAGCAATGAAAAACTTTCACTCCTCGTCCTGAAAGTGTTCGGCTTTAACTCATCAATCAAACTTCTTACATCTGAACAGTCCACTAATGAATTTTCGCCGTTTTAAAAATGTTATCAGATTTTTTTCCCTATCACGATAAAAATAAGCTGTTGTATTTTTAGTTAATAAATTTTTTTCTTTTAAGCTGATGTTTCAGGGTTTTCACTTCTAGGAACTTTTGGGCTCAGAATCGATTTCTTGCTTAAATGCTTGTGCCTGTAACCAGGGCACCTCCACGTGGTGACGGCGGGCAACAGGACCGTCTGGCATAGTCCCTGGGTTAACGGCTTGAATGCCGTCATGGCAGGCACAAGTAATAAGTGTTTTACGATGCAGGGACCCGGAATCCCAGTATCGGCGTCTGGTCAGAGTGAGAAAGCAGGCTCGCAGGCGTCGTCATCAAGTGACTGCAGCTCTTCATTAGTGGGTGACTTGGCTTCTGAAGCGTTTAATATGACAAGAAGTGTCTCTCACATATGTAACAAAAACTCCAATTGCTTCTGTTACATATGTGGAGAATTTGAAGTAACGAAAAGTCGTAGATCTTTTTCAAACAAATTGAAAAATGTCTACGAAACCTGCTTCGGTATCCAGATTACGAACTGGGAAGCAACTTGGGTACCACATTCACTTTGCAATCGGTGTCACACGATGCTTACTCGTTGGGAGCAGACGAAAAGTAAACAGTGCTTGAAATTTTCAAAACCTGTGATTTGGTCTGCACCAACGAGTCAAAAAAAACTGCTATTTTTGCACGACGGAAGTTTCAGGTTTTCTTCGACAACCAAACATAAAATTCAATATGCCAACGTAACATCAGTTGTGCCAGCAGAAAAAGTTTTGAATGTCGAAGAACCTGCAGCTCCTGAACCAGTGAATGAACATGAAGAGATGGAAGTTGAAGATAACTTTGAAGAAATCGATCCTGAACCCGAAGAGATCCATTCTGAGGATGAAGAATACATCCCGAGTGGTGTTCCTAGAAGTAAAGACCCTGAAGTCTTCGATCAACTTGAATTGAATGACCTTGTACGAGACTTAGGACTATCTAAGGTAAAAGCTGAACATTTAGCCTCAGCTTTAAGGAAAAAATTTATTAGCTAAAAATACAACAGCTTATTTTTATCGTGATAGGGAAAAAGAGTTCCGGAAGTATTTTACAAAAGACAGCGAAAATTCATTTGTGTACTGTTCAGATGTAAAAGGACTGATCGATGAGTTGAAGCCAAACACTTACAAAGACGAAGAATGGAGGCTTTTATTGACTCCTCTAGGCGAGAGTCTTAAAGCTGTGCTTCTTCATAATGGAAACTTATTGGCACCGATTCCAGTAGCTCATTCGACTAAACTAAAGGAGACTTATGACAATTTACAGGTTGTATTAGATAAAATAAACTATTCAGAACATCAATGGAAGGTTTGTGGTGATCTGAAAATTGCAACAATATTGCTAGGCCAACAATCAGGGTTCACAAAGTACCCCTGCTTCTTATGTTTGTGGGATAGCCGAGACCGAAAAGAATCATTACATTCAAAAAGAATGGCCAACAAGAACAAATTTGAATCCTGGTTCTCACAATGTTACGCGACAATCTCTAATTGATCCTTCCAAGTACTTGCTGCCCCCACTTCATATCAAGCTTGGCCTTATGAAGCAATTTGTCAAAAGCTCTGGATAAAGATGGAAACTGTTTTAAGTACTTGGGCGAAAAATTTCCAGCTATAAGTGACGCTAAATTAAAAGAAGGAATTTTTGATGGACCCCAAATTCGGACTCTATTCCAGGATGCTAATCTTGAATATGAGATGAACGAGATTGAGAGAGCAGCTTGGGGAAGTTTTAAGGAAGTATCACAGCAATTTTTAGGGAATACGAAAAGTGATAACTACGCAACTTTAGTTGACGAGTTGTTATACAACTATAATACTTTAGGTTGCTTAATGAATACAAAATTGCACTATTTACATTCTCATCTTTCACACTTTCCTGAAAATCTTGGTGATTTTAGTGAAGAGCAAGGTGAGAGATTCCATCAAGACATTAGTGTGATGGAAAAACGATATCAAGGAACGTGGGATGTAAATATGATGGCAGATCATTGTTGGACTCTGAAGAGAGATTTACCCGAAGAAGAGAGGAAACGAAAGAGAAACCCTTTATGCAGGACGTTTGAAGATAAAAGGGTGAGATATAAGCGGAGAACGAATTAAAATTCAAATCAAAGGGTTTTGATGATATTTTCCGAAAAATTAATTTTTAAGTCTTAAGACGAAATACTTTTTTTTTTATGCACCACAGATCGAATGATATGATTTTTTATTTATTTTGAATAATAACTCGATTTTTATTATATTACATTTGATTTTTCCAATTTTCGGGGTTTTGCACATTTGTTTGATGTTTTCGAGACGTCTGAGTTATAAAAGTTGGAGATTTATATGTCGTCGATAAACCTACATGAAAATCATCATATATTTAGCTCAATACATTTTTTTTTATCACAATATTGGGAATTTTTTGTTTTTTTTCGCAATTTTCATGGGTTTTTCGGGATTTACTTAGACTTTTAATGGCTGCTGGTCTGAGTACACTTCAGATAAGTATAAAGCAGATCGAAATACATGAAAATCATGCATAGTTAGAATCTAAAAAAATTTTTCAATCACCAAAACCCCCAATTTTCCCGTTTTTTTTCGGTTTTTTACAGTTTTCTCAAAATCCTAGGGTGTAGGGGCCAAACGGACCTCAAATTCGGGTTCAGCGGGTCAAATTACATGGGAATATATGTGGCGCGTCCCAAGTACAGACAACTTTTTTTTTTTGTGTGCCGGTGTAATTTTTAAACTCAATCAAAAATTTAAAAACAGAATTTTTTGAATTTTGACTTGATTCTAAGAAATTATTGTCTTGAAGAGCACATTCAAAAAGCATGTGTACAACGGTGTCAAAAGGACAAGTGTTTTGAAGTAACCAGTTGCATCCTTTATATAGTACAGGGCCACATTTAAAACCATTGTATAGCAAGAATTTTTTCTTTTTTTCAGATTTTTTTTTCTGAATTTTTTGGTAAATTAACTAAATTAACTAAATTATTAAATAATTTAATTTCTAAACACTCATTAAAATATTTACCAGAATTTATGTTTTTTCTAGCAACTTGATCAACAGCAGCTGACAACGGTATATTTTCTTTTTTGTGATCTATAGGAGTGCTTGTTTTAAAACTGTAGTTGTGGTCATGTAGATCTGATACTTTCATATTAAGCACAGAAATGTTATCAACGCTTAGCATCTCGCTATCAGAAGTGTTATTTTTAATATTATTATCATCATTTGATTCATAATTTTTTTTATCATTGTTATGTACGTTATCATAATTTACCTCTATTCCGCTAGGAAGAGTGTGTTCTGATACTTTCTTATTAATCACAGAAATGTTATCAACGCTTAACATCTCGCTATCAGAAGTGTTATTTTTAATATTATTATCATTATTTGATTCATGATTTTTTTTATCATTGTTATGTGCGTTATCATAATTTACCTCTATTCCGCTAGGAAGAGTGTGATCAACAGGAAATCCATCATTATTGTCAACGAAATCATAATTTGTTTCCGATCCCGACGAAGTATCACCAAGATCACACGTTCCGGTGTTTACCCAATTAGAGTCATTTAACTTGTTATTTTTAGCTTTGCCCTTCCAATTTTCTAATTGATCTTTTTTATTTTTTTTGTCAGTTATATTACTCAAATTATAATCTAATCTATCAGCTGCTCTTTTTTTAGTATTTGTAGGAATATTAATATTGTTTCCACACAAATTTACATTTGAATTAGTCAGATCTTCATCAATATCAGGAGTAACTGCGTCTGTCTCAACTACCTGGTCTAACACACCATTTTTTTCTTCTTTGGTTTCTTTTTGTATCTCACTTAAGTTGCAATTAAAGATATCTGTATGACTTTTATCAGGATTATGCAGGTTGTCGGCAATAAATTTTGTTACTTTTGATCTCAGTAATCTTACTCCTCCAATCAGATAATCAAGATGTAATTTTACAAAAGTGTATACATCCGTTGGCAAAAGCACCTGACGTTCTAAGGCCATCTTCAAATCTTTAAAGTTTTCTTCTATATAGCTTGATGATCCTCGTAGATCAGAATGCGGTATACATACATTGCTCCACAAAGGAAACTCCACAGCTGCTTCTATAAGTAGTTTTTCTAATGTAGGTAAAAAAAACCCGTGCAATTTTTCACCTTGGTGTATTACATTTTTTGATGTCTTTAGTATTTTTGTCATCCAGGTTGAAATAGATGAAGAGTCTTTTCCATCAGCTGGAGTGTTCGGAAATATATTTTTTTTAGAATCTAAATCTAAATTTTCAATTTCCGCAGTTACATTTGACAAAAATTTTTCCGTATTTCGAGATGCTATGAAATTTTCTAATTCCAATTTTGCACTTGCAGCAGTAATAGTTTCACCATCGTTGTCAATTATGCTGTCTTCATATTCATTATTAGAAACAATTAACGTTAATAACAGAATACGCTCAAATGTTTTTAAATCAGTGCAGTTTATTAAAAGACATACGCAATAGGTATAAAAATTTTTAACAGACCAATGTAATATTCCTTTAAAACAACTCCACCCGGTTACAGTATGCACAAAATGTGCTACGTCCAACCTTATGTAGGTATTGATATCTGTGGTTTGTTGTGGATTAACAAGATTTTCAAAACACGTTTTAATATAATTTTTTAACGACATATCGTTAAAAGTTCTCGACATGGCATTTAATAAAGCACGAGCTCCATCTGAGACAGCTTCATGTGGCGGAGTTTTAACCAACCGAAGCCATGTTTGTAACCACAATGTAATATAATCAGCATCTTGCTTTTCAGACAATATTTGGAATATAGACAATGAATTTTTGTTAAAATTTATAACAATTTGATAAAGGAATATATATGCACTTTTTTCATGACCAGTAACTATTTTTCTTGCTAGTCCACCCATCGCATCGATGGCAATAGAAGAACATTTTTTATGTAGACGTCTATACTCTTTATAACAGTGTATTTGAGATTGAGTAGAGTAAAAAATATAAAATGGTGATTTCCTTACTGATTGAATTGAATTTCTGTAGATGGGATTTTCTTGAAGACGATCGATTGCGCCAAAAATATCCTTCCGATCAAGAGGTTTCACACCTAGTTCATTATCAATAAACTCCTTTTTTGCTTGATGTAATACGCTCGGTTTATATAAAAAATGACATCCGGTATCACCAGGTCTTAATAGTTTTCTTGCTGCTTGTCTAGTGTGACCATGAACACCAAGATCTTTCAATTTTTTACCTATTGCTTTCCTGGTTTCACTCTGAAGAGGCCTCTGTAAATCTTCATGATGCACGACGTCTCGAGTATCACGACATTTTATTTTTATAAATACAGGACCGTCATCGTAAGGAATGTCTTCGACATAACCAAGTAAACGGTTATTGCATTTTTTGCTCTTACAGTGGGCATGAATAGTAATATAATTATTACCGTTCAAGCATATTCTCCCTTTATCGAATATAAAGACACATTTTAAGCGATATTGTTCCCAAAATGCAAAAGCAATAACATCAGTCCAAACTTTTTTTTTTAATTTCATGATTTGATGGTCATTTTTATCGATGCTTGGTTCTACGATAGTGTACCACAGGTCTCTACAAATTTCAACATCAAATTCATCAATTTCATCTAAGTCATCGAAATATGCTGAATGGGCGCAGTAATCGGGATCATTAATATTGTCTTCATCCTCACTATTACTACCATCACTATAATCAATATTTTCATTTTCACCATTATCAATATTCGATTCAACTTTTACATCTTCGGTAAAATACCCACATTCTTGTAGAGCTACTGTCAATATATTTCGTCGATTATTATTGACATGAGTACATACAGCGTTATGATCCCATTTGAAGTCTAATTCTTTCGCAAGTGTTTTCCAAATATCAGCAGACCATTTCGGTTTTTCCGGGGGAATGAAGTATTTAATATATTTTTTTAAAGCATTTACTGCCTCTTCTACACTGACTTTTGCTTTAGGCCGCATTTGAGTCAACAATTAAAATCTGAAAAAGTAAATTGAATTACTAAATAATTAAATATCAATAACAAGGTATATAATTATACAAGTAAAATAGAATTATTCGACGTTTTATTGATTCCAAAAACAACTAACCTTTCCAGTAATACACTAATATTTATGATAATTAAAATTGATTGATAATTAAAAAATATTTTAATGATAAAACTGATTTGATTAAAAAATCAATTTTAAAATCAAAGATTTTTTTTACTGTTCTTAGTGTTTTTTTTTCAGGTTTTTACGTCACATGCTTTGTTTAAAAAAATATTAAAGAACATACTAAGTTACAATACTTGAGAAGCGGAAAAATTTAATTGATTGTCATTTGTTCAGCAAAAATAGTATATTACACACCTAGGGAAGTAAAGTAAGAAATGTCTCAGATCACATGTAATTGTCGGCCGAGGCGAAGCCGAGGTTGACAAACATGTGATTTGAGGCTTTCTTATTTACTTCCCGTGGAGTGTATACTATTTTTTTGCTCGACGAAGGCAGAAAGTGACACTTTCGTTTAGCGCAGCGGGCCGAAAGTTGACGCTTTCTGCCCGTCGAGCAAAAAATAATTTTTTCATATAGATATACATTTTTTATATGAAAGATAAATATACTGTTGAGAACTACTATATCGACTGATAATTTAATAGATGTGTTTTTAAAAATAAAAATAAAATTAAAAAACAATAACTTGAATTGAATTGAATTGGGGGGGGGGAGAGGGGTAGGGATGTTGTAACTGACATTGGGCTGAGCACTCAGTCCTGTTGGACCATTGTACTCAGCCTTCCTAGGTCAATTACTTTACGTCGCCAAAGAATTGGCCAGGCCTGTCTGCTTCAGAAAGTGGAGCAGCCGTCCCACGCCAATCTCCAGCACATCGATCGACTCTCCATTGCGGAATCCTAGTATGTTCTCTCGAACTGTTGCTAATTCCTCGCAATGGAGGATTAGGTGTCGAGGTGTTTCCTCCTCTGATCGACATCTGGAGCATACAGAGCTCTCTGAGATGCCCATATGCTTCAGATGTCTGCCAGTTGTCCAATGTCCTGTGATGAACCCGACAGTTAGCCTTAGCGTTTTCTTGTCGAGCCCTATCAAGGACAGGCCTAGTGTTCTAGAGGGTCCTTTTATTAGTGCCCTCGTGTGCAGCATGCCTTTTGCTTCAGTCCACACTTCCTGAAACTTGTTATCAGCCCATAAAGAAGTCTGTTGCTTAATGAGGCTGAAAGGCGCTGCTATGTCGAATATTGGCTCGGGGTCCCTCTTGCGGGCTCCTGCCTTCGCCAGTTCGTTTGCTCTGTCATTTCCTGCGTTCCCGCTATGACCCGGTATCCATAGGAGTTTGACTCTGTTGTATCTCGCCAGTTCATCCAGCGAATTCATGCAGCTACGCACCAGCCTCGAGGACACTTCTATTTGTTCTAGTGCTCTGAGCGCTGCGCAACTATCACTACAGATGTAGATGTGCCTGTTCCTGTGATTGAGCTTTTTGATGTGCTCTGCACAGGCCCAAATCGCGTATACCTCTGTCTGAAAAATCGATGCAGTGTCCCTTAGTTGCAGAGAAATTTCTGTTTTCGGTCCACTGCTGTAGATACCAGCCCCTGCCCCTTTTTCCATTTTGGAGCCGTCCGTATACCAGACAAGCCCCGCGGGGGACAGGATGCTCTTGCTTTCTTCTTCCCATTCCTGCCTACTAGGAATGAAGACTCTGTAGTGATGACTGAAGTGGTAACTACGAGGGCTCATGTCTCCTCCCCGGGCTAGGAGCCCATCGAGTCCCCTATCCCTTAGGATGGATGCATGTCCCGTCTTAGTCCTTTTCCAGTATCCGTTGAAATGCAGTCTCATTGCTGTTTTAATAGCAAGAGCTTCTGCTGTGATATGTGGGGGCTCCAGATTCAGGAGTACCCCCATTGCTAGGGTTGCTGTGGTTCTTAAAGCCCCAGTTATCCCCAGCAAAGAAAGTCTATAGACCTTAAATAGTGTCTTGATGTTGATGTTCTTCTTAAGCGAAGACCACCATACCACAGAGGCAAAGGTGAGCTGTGGTACCAAAATTGCAGTGTAAATCCACTTGATCAATTTCGGCCTCAGACCCCATGTTATGCCAAATATTCTTCTGCATGCCCAGAAAGTGGCAGTTGCTTTCTTGGTCTGCTTTTCGATGTGGCTTCTCCACGTGAGCTTACTGTCCAGAGTTACGCCTAGGTAGCGTACCTCCTTTGAGAATTTAAGCTCCGTGCCAAAAATTGAGGGAGCTATGATTTTCAGCTTCCTCCTCTTCGTAAAGAGCACCATCTCTGTTTTAGTGGGATTGACCCTTAGAGATTTCCCGGTGCACCATTTTTGTATGAGATCTAGAGCACGTTGCGTTCTCCATCTCATCTCTGCTGGGCTTGTGCCTCTGACCATCAGTACGACGTCATCAGCGTAGCCCACAGTGTACACTCCTAGGTTTTTCAGCGCCACTAGGAGCTCGTTAATGACCAGGATCCACATGAGAGGAGATGTTACCCCTCCTTGTGGGCAGCCCCTCCTCACTCGGGCCCGGACCTCAGTGTCACTAAGTCCGGTAGTCACTATTCTAGTCCGAAGCATAAAATGAGCCCAGCCGGTGATAGATTTATCCACCCCAAAGAGCTCTGTTGCCTCGCATATTGATTCGAAGGGGGTGTTGTCAAACGCCCCTTCTATGTCAATAAATACGCCCAGGACTGATTCTTTCACTCGTAAGGCCCTTTCAATGTGGCTGACCACATCGTGCAGGGCCGTTTCGACAGATCTGCCAGCCTGGTATGCATGTTGAGAATAATGCACTGGCCTGTTGCTTAGCGCATTATCCCTAATATGTCTGTCCACCAGTCTTTCCAGTGTTTTCAAAAGGAACGATGTGAGGCTAATGGGTCTGAAGGATTTAGCCAGGTCATAGCTGCTTTTGCCAGGTTTGGGTATAAAGACAACTCTGACCTCGCGCCAAGCCTTCGGCACATAGCTTAGGGCCAAGCAGGCCCTAAAAAGTCTGGTTAGGTGTTTGATAAGGATCTCTCTTCCCTCCTGCAGGAGAGCCGGGAAAATCTTGTCCACCCCTGGGCTTTTGAACCTTTCAAAGTTTCCGATTGCCCACCTTATCCTATCAGGTGTTACCACTCTGGCAGCTGTGCTCCAGTCACCTCGTTTTGTGACCGCTCTCTTTATCACGTCCTCTGAGGCTTCTCCCTGTTCCAGTTCTATAAGTTCCGAGCCAGGAAAGTGGACCTCACAGAGGTGCGCCAGTGTTTCTTCGTCGTTCTCCGTTACCCTGCCATCTTGGAGGGTGAGAACACAGAGTTTTGTTGTAGGTCCTGAGGTGAAAATTCTGCGTAGACGAGCCACCACTGGTAGATCTTCAATCTCTTCACAGAATTTCTTCCAGGCTTCTGATTTAGAGACCTTGATACATTTTTTGTATCTCTTTTGGGTAGCTTTATAGTCTGCCCAGTCCTGGTCCGCTTTTGTCTTAAGCGCCTTGTTCAGCAGCCTCCTAGACAGGGTGCGAAGCTTATTCAGCTTTGTGTTCCACCATGTCACCCGTTTGCTGCTTTTTCTAACCTTCAGCGGGCAAGCAATATCATAGGATTGAACAATGGCCTGTTGAAGGTGTTTGGCCGCTTGTTCAATTTTTGGCACGTTCCTTAGTCCCCTCACGGGTTTCCCTAATCTATTTCCTAGCTCTTTTCTGTACTTGAGCCAGTCCGTAGATCTGGGATTCCTGTAAGTGTCCCTAGTTCCGTTGTCCTTGTTGCCTTTCACTGAGAAGTTTATTTGCCTGTGGTCAGAGAGCGTATCCTCTTTACTGACACCCCAGTCTGTGACCATTTGTGCTATCTTACGAGAGCCCAGTGTTAAATCAATCACTTCTTGTCTTCGAGAAGTGACAAAAGTAGGTTTGGATCCTACGTTCAGGATTTCCAACCCTGTGGTTGAGAGATATTCCAGCAATGCTGAGCCTCTCTAAAAAAAAAACTGATTTGATTAAAAAATCAATTTTAAAATCAAAGATTTTTTTTACTGTTCTTAGTGTTTTTTTTTCAGGTTTTTACGTCACATGCTTTGTTTAAAAAAATATTAAAGAACATACTAAGTTACAATACTTGAGAAGCGGAAAAATTTAATTGATTGTCATTTGTTCAGCAAAAATAGTATATTACACACCTAGGGAAGTAAAGTAAGAAATGTCTCAGATCACATGTAATTGTCGGCCGAGGCGAAGCCGAGGTTGACAAACATGTGATCTGAGGCTTTCTTATTTACTTCCCGTGGAGTGTATACTATTTTTTTGTTCGACGAAGGCAGAAAGTGACACTTTCGTTTAGCGCAGCGGGCCGAAAGTTGACGCTTTCTGCCCGTCGAGCAAAAAATAATTTTTTTTGCTCGACGGGCAGAAAGCGTCAACTTTCAGCCCGCTGCGCTAAACGAAGTTGCCGCTTTCTGCCTTCGTCGAGCAAAAAAATAGTATACACTCCACGGGAAGTAAATAAGAAAGCCTCAGATCACATGTTTGTCAACCTCGGCTTCGCCTCGGCCGACAATTACATGTGATCTGAGACATTTCTTACTTTACTTCCCTAGGTGTGTAATATACTATTTCATATAGATATACATTTTTTATATGAAAGATAAATATACTGTTGAAAACTACTATATCGACTGATAATTTAATAGATGTGTTTTTAAAAATAAAAATAAAATTAAAAAACAATAACTTAATAAACTTGAAAAATAAAAAAAAAATAATAAAGCATTGAAATCAAATATATTTTTGAAATATAATTTATAATTACTTTAAACTCAATAGATTATTTACAACATCATAGAGTAAAAGACCCTGTTATTGATACTGAGTTAGTTGTTTGACAGTTTCAATTCAAGTTTAATTTTGAAAAAATTATCTTCATTAAATTAATAAATCTTTTTGGAATTATAAATTGAAAAATAATTATTTTTGAAGATATTTTTTTTTTTTGAATTAACTAACATTAAGTGTCAATAACCATTGATCTTTACTAAAAATTATTGAAAAATTATTTTCAATTTTATTAAAAAATCAATTATCATAATTTTTCTTTAATTGAATTCTAATTAATTTTTTTAATTAATGTTGTTTAATTTTAAATTTAAATAAAAAAAATTTTAAACAATCGTTAAAATACAATAAAAATTATTAATAGAACATACTTCCGCTGTTTCTTCTCCAATAAATTATTACGGGCAATCTGTTCTTCAAGAAGCAGCCGTAAGTCATGAATCTCGCCATTAAGTTTTTGGACTCTTCGTTTCCACTGACTGACTACCTGCGGTTGCTTCTCGACTTCCTCGTAAGCATCAGCAAGCTAGAATTAAACAAATTTAATCAAATAACTATTATTTAATTAAAAATAAAAAAAAAAATCCTACCTTTTTCTCCAACTGTTTTTTGAGATTGACAAGCTGCTCCAAATCATCCTCATGCTGTTGAGCCATTTTTCTTTTAGTAAATTTCAACTCACGGATAGCGTGTTCGTATCTCTGTTTATAAATACCGCAATCCTCTTGATTATTGTCCTCTCCACCGAGAGTAATTTGATTTAAATCAGTAGCCCTCGCATAGAGGAGCTCCATTTCCAATCTATCAGTAGTTTGCTGGAGCGTTTTATTTGTCTCAGTAACATCTTCGAGTTGACGTTCCAAGCGAAGTCGCTCTGAGGTTTCGGCGTCTATCCGCTCAGCTGCCAATGTCGAGGTCGAGTGCTCATCCGCGTAATCAGCAGTCAATACACTCAGCTGAAAAATAAAATAAAATAATTAATATAAAAAAAAAATTATCATCAAGCAATGGTTACCTCATCATCACACTTAGACAAAGTTCTGTCTTCTGATAATCTAGATCGGAGATTATTGTAATTAGAAACGCTCCTAGGCAGTGGAAATTCGTTGATAGACATTACTTCTAAAGATCAAATACTTTCGGACATAATTAATGTTTAAAATAATTTTAAAATTCTAACTTGACAATTAAATTAATTTTTTTTATCACTACGCTTACGTATCTACACTTTTTAAACACTTATTAGACATGTTATAATATCTTGCATAACAAATAAGTTTAGGAGAATCGAGTAGGTGCAGCTGACTGCATCAACTGTAGACACCACGGACGACAACGACAGGCGATGGGTAATAGTGATCACTTTCAAGTCAAAAAGTGAAAGAGTGAAAGAGACTATATTAAAAAGAGAAAACTCAAGAGAAACTATCGGTTTTTGGATCTCAGCCAAATTTACTATATGGTGGGCTGAGAAATTGGTTAAATAATTACAAATAAAAAAACAAAATATAAAATAAAAGTCAAATAATTAAGATCTCTCCTAATTACTAACACTAACTTTTTTTTAATTTATACTTTTGAAATTTTTAAATAAAACTTACTTTAGCTTCCAATTTGACATTGTCGTGCTTCAGATGATTTCTTTTTTGTTCCAGTTTTTCAACTTTAGCTCTCAACTACTCTAGCTTTTCCTGTAAAGATAAAAAATAGTTTATTAATTTTTTTATAAAAATAATTATTGAAAATTTTATCACTTTATCTAACCGTTCGTGCTTTCAACTGATCTTCGGTGCGATGAACATTTAATAAAGGCTGTGTTTATTCTTTATTATTTATTCTTCATCGAAGTAGATTATAAGTTTTGGAGATTTATAAGATTTAGAGATTTATAAGATTTAGAGATTTATAAGATTTAGAGTTTAAAGATCAGTAATCGCTGATCGAAAGGTGTAAAATATATTATAGGTGATACGAAGTTCACCGGGTCAGCTAGTTTAAAATAAATTTTTTTACTAAAAAAAAAATAGATATTAAACTTTCAAAATACCTTTAATGTATTAAGTTTTTTACGCGCCAAGTACCCTCTACATCTTGCTTGCAAAAGCACAATAGGGCCCGTCAACTTTTCATCTCGTTGAGACTCAATTCGCTCTAAAGCACCGGCTCTGAAGAATATCTAAACAAAGTAATTATTTTTTTAGTTTAAGAAATTTTAGAGTTTTTATATGTATGAAAGTATCAATAATAAATATTTTACCTGACTCTGACCAACGCGGTAAGATGCAGCGTCAACGTCCATAGTCAATAGCATGTCTGTCACAACTCTACGTTCGTCTTCGACAGGACTTGATGAGCGTACATTAGCCGCATAATCATTAAAAAGTAATCCAAAGCGGCGCCTGAATTTACCGAATGGTAAATACGTTAGAAATCCGACTTTGTGAAGACGCATTGCATCAATTATTTGTCTACCACGAATCTACAGTAATTATAAGTGTTTAAATAAATTCTTTCACGTTTATAATTAAAATAACTCTAACATGTAATTTTTTATAATTATTATTACTTGTGAACACAGCAGTGGAACGTTAATAACACCGTCATCATTTTTCGGTAATTTCATGGTGACAAACGATTTATCAGTGCAGCCTAAATTATGTTGTGGTAACAAATAGTGATAGACATTAATGACGTCCAACTTGCACCGCAACTAGTGTTTAAGTTGGAGCCCGAATTTTTTAAAAGATTGCTATGATCCAGCTGAGCAGAAAGAAGGCACTGTAACCAACTGTTACTCCACTAGACGATTTTTCCTTTTCTTTGCAACGCCCTGGTTTTTTCAATGATTTGTATACCTATATGAATAAATAAATGGATATACAACTACTGCATTATAATTATAAATATAAAAATGAAAGTACCTTATCAAGTCTCAGCAATTTTTTAGCAGACATCCTCGCTCTGTCACGTTTTTTTACAACCATACGAGAAAAGTTCTTGAACATTTTGGAGTTTAAAACTGCGATGGTTAACTTATCATTGATTACAAAAACAAAAAGCTTAAGCTTAACCAATTATTCCACATACTATGATGTTGGTGATCTTTGTTTCAACTCTTTCACCAACTCTTGGAGCAGCAGCAATGGCTATTGCTGTTTTAGCTCGCTGATTGTCACACTTTTAAAGACAGTTATCTAATCCTTAACGCTTTTTATGAATCCTTTTTTGGATGTTATTATCACAACCAAGAAAGATTATATTTTGACAAGTTTTCCATAATAATTGTTATCATTTACAGTAAACTTTCTATAAAGTTTCGGTCTCGGGGGTAGGAAACTATTCAAAGTAGATCGTAAAGAGGCGTGGCTTATTTTTTATGAACCAATGAATCCAAAGAGTGGTTACTCACCAATACACTGAAATAGTGCCCGGGAAATTTAAATATTCGTTTTATATTGATAACTTTTAAAATTTGTCAGAATTAAATACAATTGACACATATTTTATATTAATTGTTTAAAGTTACTATCTAAAACTTTACAATCATTAATAACATCTTGATTGTTAAAATCACAATTGATTTGATGCCAGTGTTGTAATATGTTAACTGCTTCTAATGCTTTTTGATCAAACAATTTTTTATCATAATAATTATCGATATTATCACAAGTAACATTATTATTATTATTATTTAGTATCTTGTCACGAGCTTTATATATTTTGTAAATTGCAGTTCTTGTTACTCCGTATTGATCAGCTATGTCAGTTTTTGAGTGATTTTCATCGAGCAGCTTAATAATATCGAGTTTTTGTTGAAGTGTTAAGCGACAGGAAGGCTTATTTTCCAAAATTAGCTGTTTTTGAGCAACTTGATGAGTTAAGTTATCTGACATTATGCACTGAGACTTAAGGATGATGAGTAATATTAGAATAATTATTAATTAACTAAATAAGCATCTATTTTTATAATGTTTATACTACATGTTTACTGATACTTATATTTATACAGCAAGGGTTATGTTTATATTTTTATGGTGATAAGGCTAAGACGGTTTAGAAAATAACTATCTTATCGACCTCACACTTATGCTCTCACACATATAAATATGCTCCGCCTAATGTCGTGCGAACGAAGGGGAAATATTAAACAGAAGGGGAAAACATTGAGGAGAACGGAACTCTTCACAGCGGAACTTTATAGAGATTTTACTGTAACAAAATTAATTGGCGCATGCGCGCTTATAATTAAAAATCTGTGAATTATTTCTAAAAAAAATTAAATAAAAAGATAAAAACAATCGAACAAATAATTTAATTAATCAAACAAATGATAAAAAAAAAAAAGCTTTCGATTAAAAAAAAAAAAAATTAGATTTGGAATATGTTGCGCCAACTTATAAGAGTAAATTTAATTAATTTTTTAAAAATAAACATTAATCGAACAAATAATAATTTTTGACGAACAAATAAGAACAAACGACGAACAAACGATTTGCTTATAAAAAAATAGTAAAAATAATTTTTCAGCCGCCAGGTTCAAGGAACTTTAGTTATTTCAATTCTGTTTATGAAAAATAATATATATGGCTGCCGAAATCGCAGAAAAAGTCACCGAACTGACAATCGAAAAAAATTAACTGTATCGAAACGGAATTATTTTGACACGCAATTTTCACAAGGGTTTTGATAAACTTCCTCAGGAATAAAACAAAAAAAAAATTAAATCGTGAAAGTGATTTTTGACAAAGTTGTGGTGTTATCAAGCCCATTGCTTCCGTGAATACCACGCTCTTATTCATTTAATTCATCAGAAAAACTAGTTTTTTCTGAGAAATATTATTTAATCGATAAGAAAATTTTTTTAACATGTTCTGTAGTTACTATTATTTATTTGAATATGCTTTTTATCCATAATTTTTTCGTTTAAATTATGAAAATCACGTTTTAATCGAAATCAAGATTTTTAGGCGAGAGTAGAGCATACCTGCGGGCATGCAAAAAAAAAACGACAATTAAAAAAAATTATACAAAGTGCTGCTATCTACGGTGATAGCAAATATAAAACACTTGTAGATAAAACAGATTTAAATAACTAGTGTAGATTATCATAAAATACATGATAAATCGAACGATACCCATTATACTCATAATACAATAAGAGAAAAATTTTGTTAGAACATCTTGACTTTTGTGATTTTCATAATTATTTGGTTGATTGAAAAAAAAAAAAAAAAATTCTTAAAATGATGATGGAATAACCAAATCAACATAGCTGCTCAGAAAAAAAGGAAAAGAAATAATGACAATTTAATAAAAAATAGTAGAGTTTTATGACATAATAAATTAAAATACATAAATAAGTAACTTCTATCTTAGAATTTTCTTATCTCATTTGTTTTATAAAATCATCATGTTAATACAAGAGAACTCAGAGGTAAGCTTCTACTTGTGTCTGTTTCGATATGTATCAAATCAGCTATACATATAGTAAATACAGTAGAAGGCCCCGAGTGTACTAGTTTTTAAACAAAAATAAAGGGTAACATTATTTAGCTTTTTAATAATGAAATTTTAATAATTACAGATCAAGTTGAGTCTACAGATAAGGCACTATTGACTATTATTCTAACTGGTATTTAAATTCATCTATGTGATATTTAAACACTTGGTGATTCAAGATGACAGAAGAATTGATGACACGTTTTGCAAATGATGATTTTAATCCAGATAAGTGTAAGTGTGAAATAAAAAGATAAAAAAATGTTGTTTTGTGTCAATAATGAAGGATTTTTTTTCAGTTGTCAAAGATCTCAGTACTCAATGTATTGGAGCGACAGAACTTCATAAACAACGAATAAAAATTCAAGAACTCAATAATAAAACTTCAATTCAACTGAAACGTAATGTTTATCAAAATTATATGCAATTTATTGAAACAGCTAAAGAGATTTCTCATTTGGAAAGTGAAATGTACCAGTTATCTCAGCTATTGAGTGAACAACGATCACTTCTTAGCGCATTAAATTCCAACAGATCTACTGGTGCTATATTTGATGATATTTTGAAAAATCACCAGGATTTTAATGTTGTTTCAAAAGAACAAGAACAAAAACAAAAGTTGATTCAATTACTCGAACACGTTGAAGGAGGAATGGTTAATGTCTAAAGATTTTTTATCTATTTTTGATTTAATAATATGTATACATATTAAAACTTTTTTTAGAGCTTAGTTGATACACCAGGAAGAATTTGTTTCCATGAAGGATCTTTGTTGGAGTTAGACCCGTTAGAAGGAACTCCATTGAAACGTGTACATGGTTATCTATTCAATGACATTCTTATGATTGCTTCTTGGCTGAGTACTAGTGGGCGAAGACAACCATCAAAATATAAAGTTCAAGCAATTTATAATTTACAGTGCTTAGCTGTAGTCAACGTAAAAGATTTAGGTTCAGTTAAAATTGCTTTTAAGCTACTGGCTTTTCCAGATACTCGAGTCTTCCAATGTGCTTCTGCAATTAGCAAGGTAATATTTTTATTGATGTTTAGTTACAGCAAAAATTGCTTTGAATGTATTTATAATTCGCGTACTTTTTTGTCTTGGAAAAATTATCAATTTTCGAAAAGTTGTTTTGAAAAATTTTTCTTGAATATTTTTTATTTAATTGAAAGTATATAATATAATGAAAGTGTTCGAAAATCATTATATCACGTTACTAAAGTCAAAAGGGCGTATTGCACGTCTCATAACGCGAAGCGCGTGAGGTTGTGCTTTATACTCGACTCGTCAAGTTCAAGCAATTTTGTGATCTTTAAATACCTCTATCACAACCACATTACACTTATACAATGATATAAGTAGATGTACACCAAAAAAACACTTGAATTAAACCATCTTTTACTTTCTAAAATCATTTCATGTTGCTATTTTGAAAAAAAAAAAACGTTTTGAAAAAAATTTTACGTGGACGTCCGGATGTCACCCCATTTTGGATGTACCAACGATTACTCCCGAACAAATTGATATTTCAAGACCGGACCTTTTTTATTAGTTTAAGAATTCGATGAACTGGGTCCGTATTTAATATCAGTGCCTTAGTTTACGTATTTTTTTTTTAATTGAATTTTTATTAAAATTCACTACGATACAACCGTACAAAGCCAAATGAATTTTTCTTATTTGTCACGAGAAAACTATGGCGCCACTTGATCAAGCTAGATTTTTTTAGACTGCGTGCGCATATGACAAGAAAAAAGGGCGCTGATATTTAAAACAAAGAAATAAAAAATACTTTGTAAGAAATGACTTAATTATAATTTTTTTTCTTTAATCAATTACACAATTAATTTATTTCTTAAAAAATGAATGAGCGTTATGAGGCGCGCACTTTTGGATTTTCCAAACTTTTATCTTACAATATACGCCCTTTTGGTTTTGCAGAACCAGAAGGGCATATAAAAAAATTTTTTTTTCTCCAATCAACTAGGGAATATATAAACGTAAAAATCTTGTTGAAAAACGGAAAAAAATCTTTTTTTTGACATACGCCCTTTTGACTTTAAAAAAAATTTTTAAACCCAAAAGGGCATATATGAAAAAATAGTCAAAGTAGCGTCTAAAAACCTCCCAACGTCGAGATCTAATGAAAAAATGATTTTTTAAAATTGAACTAAAAATACTATGACATTAAAAATTTAAAAACAATAAAAATTTTATTTTTATTTTTTTTCAGTGAATTTTCACAAAATACAAAAAATTGAAAATTTAAAGAAATTGGGATGTATTTTTATTTTTAGTCTCACTTCCAAAAATAAATTTTTCGTTAGATCTCGATGTTTTAAGGTCCTTAGAAGCTACTTTGACTATTTTTTCATATATGCCCTTTTGACTTTAAAAATTTTTTTTCTTAAAGTCAAAAGGGCGTAGGTCGAAAAAAAAATTATTGCGTTTTTCAACAAGAATTTTACTTTTATACATTTCTTAGTTGATTGGAGAAAAAAAAATTTTTTTATACGCCCCTCTGGTTCTACAAAGCCAAAAAGACGTATATTTTGAGATACGCCCTTTTGACTTTATATTAGTAACGCGATATTTAATGTATACATACATTTATACAGACAAGGTATTCGACGACCATTTATTGTGATTAAATTCATCTATGCTGATTTTACTTTTAAATTTTTATCTAAATTTCGCTAAGAATACATTTTATTTCACATTATTTCGCAATTAAAAGTGATTGAATTACGAATTACAAACTCTTAAGTAATTTTGATATCGTAGAAATATCAAACCATCAAGGGTCATTGAGTGATTTTTTTTTTCCATATTCGACAAGTAATACAGTATTATCCTTGGTGAACGCATATCGTTAGCAGAATCTTAAAATATTTTTGTACCAAATGAATTTGTTTAGTAGAACTTTTTGAGAAAAGCTAGATTTTTATTAATGTAGATTTAAGAAATTCTGAATTATAAATATCGATTAACTAAATCAAAATTATCTGTAGATTTGTTTAGGAATCTAACTATAGAATTTGTTTTCATTAATTGACTTTCTCAAAATTTTGTCTTTTTACATCGTCAATTGTCGAAATAGGTTATAAAAAGTTGATGAATAAACATTTGTATAATTAAAGCAAATCTTTTCATTTAGATTTCATTCGGAATAATGAATTAAATTATCATAATTATTGAAGGACGTTTGAATAAAAGTTATGTCAAACAAATTTTTTAAATTGAATAATTAAAGCTTAGTATACGTCTGAATAAATATTTTATCGTTATAATGGTATTTTTATTTTATTTTTCATATTATCGACCAATCGGTAAGGTCTAAAATAAAATTCACTTTGATACTAATTAAAAATATGTTTTCGAAAATTTTAATCTTTGACATTTGGTGGAAACTCAGTTTTTGAAAGTTCGATTGAAAATAACTTTTTGAATATTTGAAAAGATACATTATTATCAACAGGAAGTTGAAAAATGACATTAACTTAAACTTGGATTTGAAATTTTACTTTACTTACCAGCTACACACGGAGACAATGCAAAATTACCAAGCTCGAAAAGGTTAATTATCGTTGTTAATTGCATCAAGTTCCCTCGGAAACAGAAAAAATCTAACAGATAATCATTTTATATTTAATAACTAATAATGTTTCATTTTAACAGAAAGAGTGGTTGGAAAAATGTGAACAAGCTAAAAAAATTCGTCTTCTACAAGAGTGCCCATTAGAATTAACAAACAAACAAGAAACACAGAAGGAATTTACAATGTTAACCTCAAGATCGATGTCTCTTGACTCTCACGGTCTTGGTGTGGAGGAAGGTGATGATTCTGCTGATAGTTTAGAGCCTTTACCCGAGTGGCTATCAGAAGTAACAGAAGATCTTGATTCATGTATAGCGCAAAGACACTTTGAGGAAGCATATAATCTTTTTGAGAAAGCAATGAGTTATCTGAAGGTAACACAAACATCACAATCAATTGAAATAAAGAAAAAAATTGAAAATCGGGGAAAATGCCTTGTAGAGGTACTTACCGATGAATTGGAGTTAAGTATAGAAGCAAAATCTTTACAAGGAGGTGGATTGAGGAGTGCACGAAGAGCCGTTAAACTTCTTATACAACTTAATCGAAGTGCTCAAGCTTGCAAAATATATTTGCAACTTTGTAATGCAGCCCTTACATCTCGTTTAAAACGAGTTAAACGTGAAGGTACTGTTGTACCTTACGTAAAACAGTTAAGCGCTATTGCATTCAGTAATATTTTCGATATGGCCAAAGAATTTCTTAAACTTTTTTCACCATCAATGAATTGTACTTCAAGTCTTATTGTTTGGTGCAGTCAGGAAGTCAAATATCTTACATCTCACTTGATAAAACAATTGTTTATTCCTCAAGTAACATTAGGAACTCTAGTTGAGTGTATACATACAGTTCGTAGCCATTGTGATCAATTGACTTATCTTGGAATAGACTTGCGTTATCAACTTGATGGTCAATTACGAACTCACTTAGCGAGAGCTCTACAAGATTCTAGTGAAAAATATATAGATGCAATTAAAGTTCGTGCTGCAGAAGATAATTGGCGCCCTTTAAATTTTCAAACTTCTGAAAATCTTCAAAAACTTCAAAATGAATTAGATGATCTTGGTATTCCTATTCCGTCTGCCTTTATAACCAGTGATTGCTGGATATCATTAACTAGTAACACATTAGCTTTTTCAAAACTTTATATTGGGCTTTTAGATGATTGCTTGAGTATTTATACACCAGAACTTTTATGTACGATTGAAACAGTACTTATTTCAGTTTTACGTGCTCAAGTTCAATATATACTTGTTGCACTCAATAATCCCAAATTAAAGTCAGAGGTAAGAAATACGTTTAAAATAGATGTCTCACATTATTAACAATCATAATATTATCTTCAATTATTGCACCTCTAAATTTCGAAATATATTATTAACTTTCTATAAATTAAAAAACGAACAGTTTGAATAATAATTTTTTTCACATAACTGTTACACACCTCATAACGCAATCTCGGTTACTTCTAAGGAAATTATAATATTAAGTCATTTTTTTTTTAATTTAGATACACCGAGTGTTAAACTATTGAATATTATTAGTTTAATCTTTGTTTCTTCCACATAATAATATTTATATTTCAAAAAATTCAACACGATAACTTTGTTTTGAATCATAACAACAGTTCTCTATTCTTTGTGAATGTTTATCAATTTACTATCTCTTTCTTAATCACAAAAACTCATCAATTTTTTTAATAAATTTTGTTTTTTGTTCAAAAACTTGAATTTTTAATAAATTATAATTTTTATAAACTTTTTATTTTTCAGAAAAAATTAGTTCAAGATAATACTGCGTATATTCGTGAAATAATTATTCAACGAGGCTTGGAGTTATATCGAAGTATCGTAGGACAAGAATTTACCGAGCTAATTGAATTGAAAAAAGCTATTATTATGGATTTAACATTTGAAAAGTCGAAATTAACTCCTAAAACTTTGATATTATGAAGTAAATATAACATAAATTTATTAATTATGTAAAAATAATATATGTTTAAAGATTATTTACGCACAATAAAAATTTTATAAATCATTAACTTGAAGATTCGACATATTTCAAAAGTTATTTTATTCTGACAAGCAATGATAAAAATGATTTATATTGAAAATCGTTATTTTGATTGTTTACAACTGCCAAAGTCATTTCACAAAGTAATTTTAGTTTTCGTAAAACAGTAAAAAAAAAATCGTCAAGTAAAATTATTAATTATCCTCTTCGTAAAGTCAAGTCAGTAAAGAACGGTAGACTCAATGAATATGAAAAAGAATTGAGAAGGATCATGGTAGATTACTTCATAGTGTAAACTGTTGGACGTAGATTTATGGGATAGCAATAAAAAAATTGATATTCTTTTTCTACTCATCAAAAATTTAATTTATCTTGTGAAATAATATTAACACTGAAATTTGTCCACCAATTTCATCTATAAATAATTCTCATAACTAGATGTATAATTAAAAACAGGTCAACAAAGCCGTTTAATAACATTATAAAAAGAAAATGAAGTGCCATACGTTACTAGCACACTACCCCACAAGACCGTTAGTAAGTGCAGTAGGCCAAATTCAGTTATGTGAAGAGGATGATATATCCATGCACAATTGACTTTTGCATCATTGACTAACAGTAAAAATTGTTTCATCTCTTCAGAGAGGCAAAAATATCAACTCTATTACTCCGAGACGATAGGCCATTTCGAACAAAAGATGCTAATATTGAACTCTAAATAGCTTCAAATAACTGTAAAACGATGTCTTAGATCTCGAAGAGTTCAAAAATTACATCATAGCATGCTTAAAATTACATACCTGAGTATCAACTCAACTTTTTCTTACTTGAAAGTTGCGAAAAAAAATTTTTAACTTCTCATTAAGAAAATTGAAAATTTTCAAAAGTTGGGAAGTTATTGATTTATTGATACTGAGTTATTGATTCGTTTGTGAGTTATCGTTGTCGAAAGAAAACCGAAAAGTGTTTTTTCGGAATTACTTCGAAATTTCTAGTTCGATCAATTTAAACTTAAAATTTCATTATGAGGCTTTAAAAACTGCGTTGAATGCCACGAACTGCGTGAAAATCGGTTCATTCATTCAAAAGTTATTTCGGTTTGAAAATTCAAAAAATAGTGTTTTATTAAACTTCTATCAGATTTTTGAGCTCGGACAGCTCAAAATGACATGAAAATTATTTTTTTGAGCTCGAAGAGCTTAAAAACGTAATAAGTGCAATTTTGAACGCTTAAGTATGGAATTAGCGGGAAGTTCCAGGGATGACCTTTAGGGTCAACCATTTTTCTAATTTTTTTTTTTTAACTTCCCGCTAAGAAAATTGAAAATTTGATTTTAAAAGTGATTTTTTTGAATTACACCGAAATTTCCGGTCTGATTAATTTGTAGAAAACTGCGTCGAATGCCGCCGACCGCGTGAAAATCGGTTCATTAATTCAAAAGTAATTGAAGTTTGAAAATTTAAATAATAGTGTTTTATTAAACTTCTATCAGACTTTTGAGCTCAAAAGCATAGAACAGCCAACTATTTGAACTCAGAGAGCTCAAAATAAAACATAAATCGTATTTTTGAGCTCGAAGAGCTCAAAAACGTCCTAACTGCAATTTTAAGCGCTTAGGTATGGAATTAGCGGGAAGTTGCAAGGATGACATTCAGGGTCAACCGTTTTTCTAATTTTTTTAATTAAAAATTCTTATGTTTGAAATAAATAAAAATCTCATCTCGAAATTTTCAAGATCTATTGAGTGATTTGACATGAAATGACTCAATTATACGTTTTTGTTTGATTTGTAATTTATTATGAAAGCGCATGTCTTTAAAATATTATATATGTTAAAATTTGTTAACAATTTTGATAAATTAAAGATGACTTCAATTGTTTTTAGTAGAAACAATGGCTTCAGTGCTTGTTTGACTGTGTGTGAGTTCTGAAGTAACTTTTCTATCCGGTACGTGGAAAAAATATAGCATAAATCCTGCAGCTAGTAATAAATGCATTCCAATAATTACGGCAATAAATATTGGTTTTTGTTTACCTGTTAGAAAAAATGAATATTAGAAATTTCATGTTAAATATTAGATCGCTTATAAATATCGATACCTAAAGAGTGTCATATTTTAATTTATAATTTAAATATACTATTTATTAATTTAGAAAAATTCCATAACTATAGAAATATTACTTTTTATAAGTGGTATTAAACATCGAAGTAGCACCCCTCCAGACATTAATGATGCTACACCAACTAATAACCACTGAAACCATCCTATTTGAATAGTCCACAAAATAGCTACAGGAATGTAAATTGATAAAGAGTAACCATAAAGACATAGAAGGTCTAAAATCCTTAAATCTTGAGTAGTCTAAAATCAATAAAAATCTGATAAAGTATTGGAATCCTAGAATAATGCATATTCTTATCATAAACTTTTGTAAAAAAAGTCAACGTTACCTTTGTAAGCTGTGATTGTAAAATATCCTCTTGTGAATTATTACCCCATCTAATCCCACTCCAAATACTAAGGGGTAATAACCAAACGTAGATACATATCGTTATTGCAGCATATGATACCAAATGAAAATCGTACTTCCAATGATATTTTCCATTATTAGCTGTTTGTAAATAATTAGCGAAATTTCCGCTTATGGCCACTACAAATATAAGAGTAACAGAAATCCAGAATGGTCCGTAAAGGTCGGGATTTGGTTTAATGTGAGATAATAAATAATTATTATCACTCTTTGGTAACATAGATTTTTTAATTCGTTCAAATACTTCATGAGAGTCAACGTTAAAAAATTGTTGATAAAATTCTAGAGTCCAAAACATCTTATTATCTTTTGCTGAAAATAAAAATATTTTTAATTTACATTTTCTAATAAATGAAAAGATCTAAGAAATTTTTAAAGTTTTTACATTTATACATAAAGTTTAAACATAATGTCTTATTTATAAAATAATTGTTTCTTCAATTGTTTTATTATCGTTTTAATTAACTGATGTATTATCGTAAACGGTAACATACCATAAGATCCGAAGTTATTATATCCGCGCGACAATAAATCTTCGGCGTTACATCCAGGACATTATATCCGAGCGACAGTATATCTGCGACATTATATCCATGCCATGATGATAGTGATGATAATGATGATGATGAGTAATAAGGCAGGGTAAGAACAGGCGGAAAATTGGACAGGGTCCAGGGGCGGAGCTCTGGTGGGGTGGGGGTAGTAAGGGTAGTAAAGGTGAGGGCAGTCTCAAAATATTTTTCATTCTTGTAAACTTTATCATGTGAAGTTTGGGTTACCCAATTACCTTTTCAGTACAATTCGTGCTCCTTATATACGCAGGGTGCTGACTTCACAACACTAATAATAAAGTTTCATTTCTAAAAATAATATGATTTTTCTAATATTTTTAAAATATTGTCTCTCGATTAAGAAATCATTAAAATTATATCTAATTATGTATGCCTATTAATAATTCTAATGATTATGTTTATTTAAATTTATAATTATTTATGAGATTTGTATTCTAGTATGAATTACATGATATAATAAATAAAATTTAAAATGTAATATACTACAATTTCCTGATATTAATATTGATTGATTGTTGTCATATTTTTTCGATTAGTGTTTCAAGGATTTAATGGTACGAATATAATGTCGTAGATTTAGTTGCAGGCAGATATAATGGCTTTGGATATGATGACGTAGAACCATCGTAAACATAATGTAGTAAAGAGGACAATTTAATTTCAAATTGAGAATATTATTTAGCTTTTAGTTATTCATTAGACGTAATTTTAGAAGAAAATTCAATAGAAAACAAATGATGATTAACCACTTTTAATTAATGTCTAAGAGAATTTATATTATTTAGTAGATCCATAATTATGGTAATAAAATGACAATCGAAGTTGATGCATTTTGAGAGGAACTTCTGTATGCTTAATATACTCTTGGAGGTTAAAAAGAAAAGTTATTTTTAATTTCTATCAATTTAAAACTCAAAAAATATAATTTTAGTCAAATCTGATCAGAATAATGTTCGCTTTGTAATCGCAAAAAGTATGCAAAAATATTAAAAAAAAAATTAATAACTCGTCAAAAAAAAAGCTTTTGAAAAATTGAATGGTCAGGTTTTCCTACAAATTAATTTGATTTTCAAGTTTACAAGGTCACAATACATAAGAGAAGACTTAGTTTATTTATGAGTTTCAAAATTGTCTGAAAAAGTAACGCCGTGATAGGCTAATTAAAAAATTTCGGATTATCAATTTGAAAAATTGAAAAGGTAGTCACCCTTATTTGAATCTAATGATACAGATGAAACAAACAGTCTCATCAGTTTCAATTCAAATCCATAATTATTAGTGCTGTACAATTTGGCCGACTTAACCGGCCAGAAAGTTTAACCAAGTTAATTAGTTCATCGGCCAGCTGGTTAATCCAAATTAACCGGTTAAACCGATTAACTAGTTAACCGGTTAAATTAGTTAAACGGTTAACTGATTAACCGGTTAAATGTTTAATCGGTTAAATTGTAAATTTACATTTTCCATTATATAAATAATAAATTATTATTAAAGCTAATATTTTTAATATATTTACACTAATATTTATTTATTTTATGTTTTAATTTAAGATAATTATTTATTATGGATATTTATATAACTGAATGATAATTTTTTTGTTTTATAACATAATATTATGGGTCACTCCATATCAAATCGACCAATGGTTGGAATTGACCCCTTTCGATTTGGATAAATTTTGGTCAGAATATTTCTCTTATCATATAACGAAGTTCTGCCAAAGGAAAAAAAATAAAAAAACTTTTTTCACAAGATATGCAAATTCAAAATTTCGCGATTTTTCCAGTTTTTCAATTTTGATTTTGTAATATCTCGAACGCTATTATAAATGAAGGAATGACATGGAATGACCCATAATATTATGTTATAAAACAAAAAAATTATCATTCAGTTATATAAATATCCATAATAAATAATTATCTTAAATTAAAACATAAAATAAATAAATATTAGTGTAAATATGTTAAAAATATTAGATTTAATAATAATTTATTATTTATATAATGGAAAATGTAAATTTACAATTTAACCGATTAACCATTTAACCGGTTAATCAGTTAACCGTTTAACTAATTTAACCGGTTAACTAGTTAATCGGTTTAACTGGTTAATTGGGATTAACCAGCTGGCCGATGAACTAATTAACCTGGCTAAACTTTCTGGCCGGTCAAGTCGGCCAAATTATACAGCACTAATAATTATTGTTCAGAAGATCTTCCAGATTCAAAGTAGCTTTGACAGTGTCTTCAATTTGATTCCCAGAAATTATTTAAAAAAAAAAAACTAAATTCAGTAAAATTGTTCAATACTATCAGATTTTAGCCAAATTATTTTCAAATCTCAAACCTTAAAGTGACAAGAAATGTAACCAAAAAACGATTTCTGGAATTTATTGGTTTTGAAACTGTTTAGATTTTATACATACAACAATCATACCATTGTTCGTATTCGAAGAATCGCTGAAACCTTCGATGTCATTTTTTAAATCTGTTTCAGTTTGATGAATTGTGATGTTTTGCTGGACTGATGGTTCATAATTTAGATTCATTCTGTCTCTTCCACTGAATATGTCATCCGTGGAATAATTTTCGACAGATTTAAATGGTGTATTATCTGCTTTATTAAAGGGATCACTCATTTTTCCGCATCAATGTTTATTTACTTATCAATAACAAACTTATAGGTATAATGAATCTTTCAATAATCAAGAAACTAAATAAACGGGACGGGGACACTTTGCCAAAAATAAAGTAGCCAACGTGAAATTTAAGTTGGTACCACAAAAAACTAAAGGAAAAATGTAAAGGGATTCACACACATGTTAATAGATTAAAGTGCTGCTCCCTATGTACGACTAAGAACATTTTAATAGTTTGAATTCATTGTGAATTCAACCAATATATTCAGATAAAGTAGATTTGTTCAAATAGTGCAACATGAATATAATAGATGGCGGTTATAGGTGCATTATTGAAATAGTATATTACACACCTGTGGCAAGAAAATGAGAAATGTCTCAGAACACATATATGTCGACCCCGAGGCGAAGCCGAGGTCGACATATATGTGGTCTGAGATATTTATTATTTTCCTGCCATAGGTTTGTATACTATTTTTCTGTCCGACAGAGGCGGAAAGCGGCAATTTCGTTTAGCGCAGCGGGCCGAAAGTTGCCACTTTCCGCCTGGAGGGCAGAAAAACATATTAATATTCTGGTTAGTCTCCGGGTCCTGATAATAGTCGTAAATAAAAAAAAAAAAAAATAAGCAAGCATCCGTACGTGGCGTGTACTCCATTACATGAGCTAATGAAAATGCGTTATTAATTACAATTTTTTCAAGTATAATACTGTTTTATATGATTATTTCATAATTATCGAAGGTTAAAAGTTGAATGAAATTTAATCCTTTAATAATAAATGTTAACTTATTAAATTAATCACTTAATAATAATTGGTGCAAATAATGTAATGTCAATAAAAATGTGAATAATGTGATTTATAACATTTAATTTTAAAAAGATATTTGCAACATCTTTCTTATTTTTTTTATTTGCTCATGCAAAAAATATTTAATATAGTGTGCAGTGTGTTAACTAGTTTAATAATTATGAAAAATTTATTGTTTACTAATAAGAAATTCATTATTTTAAGAACATTAGAAAGTAAGTAGTAATTAAAAAATCTATTTGTAATTATATAGGTTATATACTATCACTAATAAGATTTAAATTATTTTTTTATCTTTTTTTCATGGCATGATCGTCGCGACATTGAATTTTTGGAGCATTCAAAGTGGTGTCAGTAATTTTTTTTTCTCTCCATTTAAAAATGTTTCTTTAATCAATTTTGTTGACATTGTTAAAATTTATTTTTCAGATGAATTCATGTATTAAATATTATGAATCTATTTTGTTATGTCGTGTAAAAATATAAAAATTTGCTCATTTTCTTTTAATTATCATAAAACTTTTTTAAATAGTGTTAATATTTCTTTTCGATTATGTTGACTTTGATTGATTTCGTGTATTTTGATTAAATTTTCAATAAAATAATTTGATTCTTCTAATTAATTCGTAAAGGCTTTAAATATTAACTCAACCTTCCTAAATTTAATAATAGTAAAATTGTGCAAAATATTTTATCATGTAAAATTAAAAAGAAAATCGTGTAAATACTCTGACTTATTTAAATTCTAAATAAAAATGAATAAATTTTCAATATTTCTTGCATGTTAAATGGGTGATTGCTTCTATCATTTTAAGGCTTGCAATGGTTTTTGACGTTAACTCTACTAACTCTTATTTAAAATTTTTGGTCCTTGAAAATTTAAAGAATATCCTTTAATATCCGCAATAGTTTTGTCTTAGAAAATGTAAACTCGCATACGTATTTTTTTTTAATTATATGCTAAAATGTAGCCCAGAGACATAATAATTATTAAAAATTGCTATAATTGATAGCGTATTTTAATAATTATTGGAGTCATTAATCAATTATTTAATCAATCAACCGACAATAAATACTGTACAAGGCTATATTTTATCAATTTCTTATTTTTTTTAATTGCGACTAGATATTAAAAAAATAACAATATATTTATTTTTTTATTAATAAATAATAATTAGATTTCTCAAATAACCTAAAAAAGAGCTTTCTCAAGGTTGAAGCCACGCCTGTAGTAATTTTCTTATGTATTCAATAAATATATTTGGCGGGAGAGTTTAAAATTAAAATTGTCAATTTTTATTATTACAAAAACTTTTATAATATTTGTTATATTTTTATAACGGTTAGAGTTTTTAGTTGATTATTCAATACATCAATCAACACCCATGTGTGTCTATAGCCATGTTACAGCAACTTTATGTATATTGCTGTGTAATGCTCTGTGATAAAACGGTTAATTTTTTTTTATTATTAATAACTAATAATTCTTATTTTTTGAAATTTTAACTGTTGGCGAGAAAGTCTACAATTAAAATTTTTTATTTTTATTGTTAAAAATAATGTTATAATTTTATTTTAGATATTTATAGCTACTAAAGTTTGCAATTGATAGTTCAATTTATCAATCAATACTCATAATTATACGTTGCCGTGACTTTTTACATTGCTACAAGTGCTCCGAGAATAATGATTTCTATTTGGTTATTATTAATAATTTTATAATTATTATATATTCTAGCAATGACCTCAGAACGACTCTTTAATTGTTTATAGCATTGCATACAATAATTGAATTATTTATTTAATTTTAAATTTTGGCGGGAAAGTCTGAAATTTGAATTTTCAATATTCGTCATTAAATTAATATTAAAAAAGTTTGGAAAATCCAAAAGTGCACGACTCATAATGCTCATTTAATTATGAAATATAAAAAAAAAAAAAAAAAAACTTAAGTCGTTCAAAATTAATTGCCGAAAAAACAGCTGTAGTAGGAAGGTACTGCACAAGCGCCCCTGGTGGAATAAAATGTACATAATATCTATAGATATAGATATATCACCATCCATGTTAATTTTACATGGATATATATAGATATACAGTCTTGTAGTTTTCGTTTTTTATTAATTTCAATTAAACGACACTGAATTAATTAATCATTCGCATTCAGTGACCTACAATCGTCGATAAGAATTAAAAAAAAAAAAATTTAACTCAAATAATGGATTTTTTCACAAGTTACAGTGTTTCCGGGTTTCACACATGACGGACAGGAAAATTTTTTGACCTATTTTGGTGTTTTTTTCCAATTCTATTGCAGTAAATCAATTTTTAAAAAGTATGAAATTAATCTCCATTAAATTATCTCGACAATAGTATGCAAAATATCTTGATTCTGTGAACTAACAAGGCTATAATAATAAAAATAGCCGCCAAAATGAGGCGAAAAAAATTTTTCGATCGTAAAGCACTCTCTGATGCTTCGCATCATGAGTCGTGCAATTTTTATTATATTTTTATAACGGTTGGAGTTTTTAGCTGATTCTTAATATATTAATTAATTTCCATGTGTGTCTATAGCCAAGTTACAGCAACTTCATATATATTGCTATGAAATGCTCCGCGATAAAACGGTTAATTTATTCTTATTATTAATAACTTTATAATATTAATACTCTTGCAAGGACCGTAAAATGACCCTTCCCCTGTTTATAGCTTTGCCTGCAATACTTTCTCAATTTTTAACTTCCCGCTAAAAATCTCAGATTTTTAAAAATCAGGAAGTTATTGTTTTCACCCCGTTTTGCAAAAATCAAGTTTTCATCAAATCTCGACGTTTTAAGGTTATAGGAAGCTTCCCTGACTACTCCTGCGGTGGTGTTTGTATGTCTGTGTGTGTGTGTGTGTGTGTGTTTTTTCTTTTGTAGGGGGGGGAATCCTTTTTACGGATTCTAGGCATAGCTGTTTGGCCTGGATATGTGGCGACTCGACGCAGCGTCATACTAGCTCGACACTAACGCCCCTACCCACTAAACCCTAAACCCCTTTTCCTTCTTTCCTCTAATCCCTCATGGAAACCGCCGTCAGGCATTACTTCGTGAAGGGAGGATCTAGCTACTGCTCTTCCTTCTGGTGGCTAAGGTGTTAACTATCTTCCTTCTATCTTCTGCTATTTGCTCTTTTTCTTTCGGTGGAACGCAAGTCTTTAAGGACTTCTGTTGCAAACGTGTTGGTAGCGTTCCAGGCAGCTTCTGATGACAACATTGCTTCTACTAGTGAATCTGGTTGCATTCTCTGGTTCAGGATCCTCTCCAGTTCTTCACGCTGTGGATCGAAACGAGGACATACAAAGAAGACGTGCTCCGCGTCTTCAGCAGCTCCTGGGCAGGACGGGCACTCCGAAGAGTCATCGTGCTTAAAGCGGTGTAGATACTCTCGAAAACACCCATGTCCCGACAACATCTGCGTAAGATAGTAATTGACCTCACCGTGATTCCGGTTATGTGTGTGTGTGTGTGTGTGTGTGTGTGTGTGTGTGTGTGTGTGTGTGTGGATGTATGTAAACCTCTTATAACTTTTGAACGGCTTGACCGATTTGATCGCGGTTGGTACCATTCGAAAGGGCTTGACCAAATTTAGATTTTCAATACACTTTGGACCGATTCAGACCGGTAGATTTTGAGAAATCGCAAAAAAACTACAAAAAAAAATTTTTCAAAAGTGGTTATTTTGGAATAACTTTTAAACGGCTTCATCGATCCATTTAAAAAACTAATCAGCTCTTAACATCAAAAAAACACGTCGATCGCCGCCAGTCCGGTCAAAATCGGTTAATTCGTTCGTGAGTTAAGGTAAAAGTCCCTATTATGAGACACTTTTCAAAGTAGGTTGAACATTTCTGCGAATAATAAATCCATTTAAGAAGAAAATACACTTTTAATCGCATTGTACAATAATTTGATGATTATTAAATCAATATTTCTAATGTGTTTGTAATTTTTTTGGTTAAAAATGAATTAAATTATGGTTTTTTAAGAGAACCTATGAGACCCTATTTATGAGACACTTTAAAGTCACATGTCCCCAGTGTCTCAAACCACAGGACCCTATTTTTGAGACAGTTAAAAAATCAGTGAAATTGATCAAATTTTATATATTTATTAATTTTAGACAGTCCTATTTACAAAATAAGAAATTATTTTAATTTTTAATCAACTCATAATTAAATTTTTATCAGTTAAATAATTAATTAACGAAAATTATTGAATTAAATCTATTTTTCTTTCTTGATTTTTTTTTGTAATTCTTCGACTTGAGCAATTAACTTTTTCTTTTCTTCTTGTAATATTTTTTATTTTTAAGTTTTTCTTCTTTCATGTTTTTAACTTTTCTTTTTAATTGTTTGTACCATTCATCAGAGATCCCCACAGATGGTAACTTTGACTTGCCTGTTTTTTCAATTTTTATTATTTTTTTCTTCAGTAAATAATCCAACGGCAAAGTGAATATTTCTTTCAGAGGTTTTTCGGGAGATTTATCTAAAAATATGAATTTTTCGTAATTCTAATCATAATTTTTAAAACTAGTTCATAACTAATTATTTTACGTTACCGTTATCAACAGTTATTGATGAAAACTTATGAATAAAACGATGTTCGTCAATCATTGCAGGCGTAGGATCCAAATTTTCTTTCATAAATTCTAAAAAACAGTCACATCAAATTAAATTTATCGAACATAAATGTGAGGTTGACATTTACATACCTAATTGATAAATTTTGTTGTTTATAGGATTTGTAGGATGAATATTTGTGAGCTCTGTTGTAATCTATCTGAGCTGTACAGACATATCTAAGTTTGTATCATCAGTAGAGATAGTTTGATCAATTAGGCTGTGTTCACTAAAGTCTTTAGAAGGGCATCGTATTACATTATTGCTATCAGTTAATGATTCTTGAAGACTAACTTGACTCGATTCATATGTAACCGTAAAAAGTTGTCTATCATTAGTTAAATTATTTTATTCACAGTTTATCACATTAGAATGATTGTCTAAGATGATAACAAATTGTAATACATCTTTAATAAGTCAGTTTTCGTCACAGGTGACCCTATTGCTGCTCTGTAGAATAACAACTGAACAATAACATCCTCTTCTTTTAAAGATAATACTGTCGCTGGCTCAGTTCTAATTTTTGCCTTCTCAGGACTAATACTTTTTCATCTAACAAAGGTAGCAATCGGTACTCCATAAGCAGCAGCAGCTTTTCTCAAGGACAGCTCTATGTCTTCTATTGCTTTTAAAGCTTTTTCTATAATTGACGAATCATAATTACTTAAGCCTTTTAACTTTTTTTTCTTCAGTTTATTATTCACATTGGAACACAACACTTTTTTTTGGTTGAATTTGATGATTGAGTTTTTGTCTCTTTAGGATTTTGTTTATCCCTCATTATCTCAGCTTTTTATTATAAATTACTTTTTACTTAGCCTGAAATAAATAATATACTTTTAGAGTTAATATACAACAAAATATTATAAATTTATCCAAAACATTTAATTAAAAAAACAGAAAAACTTGTTGACAAAGTTATTCAATGTTATGATTTGAGGTTAGGTTCATAATCTAAAGCTATTTGACTAAAAATACTTAATTTTAGAAAAATATTTGAGGTTTTAATAACAGCCAATATTTTATGACATATAATTGCACTATTTTTATAATTAATATAACATATTAACAATATAAAATCTTATAAATGTACACTGTCTCACTTAATCGGGACAAGCCGAAATACACATGTCCGTGTTACATGGTACACTTAGTAAAGTGTCTCATAAACCGGGGCATTCACGTTTATAAGTGTAGGTATTGTGAGACACTCAGATTTAAAATATTGTAATAAAAAAAACGCATAAATATGTATAGAAATAAAGTCTATGACTCATCAGCTTTCAATTGATATACAATTTAACATAAAAGTAGAAGAGAATGAAATTAAACTAATATAAGAAACTAGGTAGCCGTTGCCGTTTTACTATTCTCGGTCGCGGCTTTGAGCACAGATAACAAACCTCGCACTTTAATAAATATTTTTTAAAAACAGTATGGAATTAATTAAGAGCAAAAGTCAAAAATTGCTTTTGAAATATGTGAATTGAAATATTTATTATATTTTTGGTATGCTAGCGGTGTGTTTGTTTTTATAAAATAGTATTTTTATGTAGTGTATCATAAATGGGGACATCGTCTCATAATAGGGGCTTTTACCTTATCGTTGACGAAAGAAAACCGAAAAAAGCGTTTTTTCGGAATTACTTCGAATTTTTCCACTCTGTCAATATAAACTCAAAGATTTTTCATGAAGCTTAAAAAACTGCGTCGAATGCCACCAACCGCGTGAAAATCGGTTCATTCATTCAAAAGTTATTGCGATTTGAAAATTAAAATATAGTGTTTTATCAAACTTCTATCAAACTTTTGACCTCGAAAAGCTGAAAAGCATACAAAAGCTATTTTTTCGAGCTCGAAGAGCTCAAAATAATACACAAATTGGATTTATCAGATCGAAGAGCTCTAAAACGTCTTAAGTGCAATTTCAAGCGTTTAGGTATAGAATTGGCGGGAAGTTGCAGGGATGGCCTTCAGGGTCAACCGTATTCCTAATTTTTTTAATTTTAACTGTTGGCGGGAAAGTCTAAATTTTAAATTTTTTATTATTATTGTTAAAAAAAATGTTATAATTTTATTTTAGATATTTATAGCTACTAAAGTTTGCAATTGATAGTTCAATTTATCAATAAATACCCATAGGTATACGTTGCAGCGGCTTTTTATACTGCTACAAGTGCTCCGAGAGTAACGATTAAATTTTGGTTATTATTGATAATTTTATAATAATTAACTTTTTTTTTCGGCTGATGACAAATTGTTTAATTAGATTTCAATTTTTGAATTCATTGATAAAGTTTGAATTGTAGTAGTTGTATATACTTACATTTTATAATCTTCAACTACCATTCGAGGCGTTTGAATAAATTAATAATTTTTTTAAATTCTTTAATCTAAATCTTGAACACATAAGAAACACGGAAATTCATACTAATCAATAAAATATCTATGATTCATGCGGTTGTCTAAGCTTTGTGACACGGAAAAAATTGGATCTTATGCTGATGTCTGATCTTACAGATACAAAAGAACTATGAAATGCATTTTATATTGATATCCGTGGATGTGAGCCCTTCAAGCCACGGAAAATTTAAATGAAAAATAATATTTATTATTTTCCGTGATTATAAGATCTTCGAGACACGGAAAAATTGATCAAATTATATTGATTTGACTTTTTTCACTTGTATTCATGAGAAGCACGAAAATTTATACACTTAGAGACAATTTTATTAAAAACTAATGAAATTTTATTAATATGAAATAAAATTTTATTGATATGGAATATAATTTTATTACTATTAACTAAGTTTTTTTTTTTTTCAAGTGCAGATAAACTTTTTTATTACTATTAAATAAAATTGTCTCTCAGTGTACTTATAAATAAGATATCTATGATTCATGCAGTTGTCAAATCTTTGGGACATGAAAACTACTTGAAAAAATAGAATCTCTCGCTGATGTCTGGTTTTACAGATACAGAAAAGCAATAAAATTCATTTGACATTGATATTCGTAGCTGTGAGCCCGTTATGCTACGATAATTTGAAAGAAAATAGAATTTTTATAATCTTCCGTGATTCTAAGATTTTCTAGAAACGGAAAAGTTGATAAGAAGAAACTTCATTTTCATTCCCGTTTCTCTTAAACCTAAGAGCCATGGAAAATTTGAATAAAAAATAATTTTTATTATTTTCCGTGAATCTAAGATCTTCGAGACACGGAAAAATAGATTAAATGATTTTTATTCGACTTTTTTCACTTGGATTCATGAGAAACCCAAAATTTTATATTTATCAATAAGATATGTGTGGTTCATGCATTTGTCAAAAATTTGGGACATGAAAACTATTTGAAAAAATAGAATCTCATGCTGATGTCTGATTTTACAGATACAGAAAAGCAATATATTGTATTTTACATTGATATTCGTAGCTGTGAGCCCGTTATGCTACCATAATTATGAAAGGAAATAGAATTTTTATTATTTTCCGTGAATCTAAGATCTTCGAGACACGGAAAAATTGATAAGAAGAAACTTTATTTTTATTCCCGTTTCTCTGAAACCTAAGAGCCATGGAAAATTTGAATAAAAAATAATTTTTAATATCTCCCGTGAATCTAAGATCTTCGAGACACGGAAAAATAGATTAAATGATTTTTATTTGACTTTTTTCACTTGGATTCATGAGAAACACAAAATTTTATTGTTATCAATAAGATATGTGTGGTTCATGCATTTGTCAAAGCTTTGGGACACGAAAAAAATTGAAAACAATTTAATCTTATGATGATTTTCAATCTTATAAATACGAAAGAGCGATAAAATGCACCTTATATTGATAACCGTGGCTGTAAGCCCTTCAAGCTACGGAAATTAGAAATGAAATAAAATTTATATAATTTTCCGTGATTCTAAGATCTTCGAGACACGGAAAAATAAATTAAATTTTATTAACTGGACTTTTTTCACTTGAATTCATGAGAAACAGAAAAATTTATACTTATCAATAAGATATCTATGATTCATGCAGTTGTCAAATCTTTGGGACATGAAAACTATTTGAAAAAATAGAATCTCATGCTGATGTCTGATTTTACAGATACAGAAAAGCAATAAAATGCATTTTACATTGATATTCGTAGCTGTGAGCCCGTTATGCTACCATAATTATGAAAGGAAATAGAATTTTTATAATTTTCTGTGATTCTAAGATTTTCTAGACACGGAAAAATTGATAAGAAGAAACTTTATTTTTATTCCCGTTTCTCTGAAACCTAAGAGCCATGGAAAATTTGAATAAAAAATAATTTTTATTATTTTCCGTGAATCTAAGATCTTCGAGACACGGAAAAATAGATTAAATGATTTTTATTCGACTTTTTTCACTTGGATTCATGAGAAACCCAAAATTTTATATTTATCAATAAGATATGTGTGGTTCATGCATTTGTCAAAGCTGTAGGACATGAAAACTATTTGAGAAAATAAAAAGAACCTCATGCTGATGTCTGGCTTTACAGATACAGAATAGCAATAAAATTCATTTGACATTGATATTCGTAGCTGTGAGCCCGTTATGCTACGATAATTTGAAAAAAAATAGAATTTTTATAATCTTCCGTGATTCGTAAATTATATATCACATATAATTTTTTGCCGAGACAAAGCCGAGGAAAACAAACAAGTTGCTACTTTCCGGTCGGAGGGTGGAAAAAATTGTTAACCTATATTTTCTGTTCTTGTTTAATCTTCCGTGTCCCTAGGTCTCTAGGTATTCCAGCGCAGGGTATAGGTACGGAAAAAAATTTTTTTTTTCAATTTTCCGTGTGTGTTTTGGTCTTAGAGTCACGAACATTACTATAATTACTATATTATCTCATATCTACCACGATTATAATTTATAATTTATAATTCACGTTATTATTTCATTATAATATGTTATTATTTTATCATTTTCAATTTATGTAATTACATGCTCTGTATTTTACACTGATTATAATGTATAATTATGATGGTCCTGAGGGAGCTAAGGCTCTAGGGTCAATAAAGTTTATTATCTATCTATCTATCTATAAGAATTTATCTGTCAGTTTCCAATGCATGTAAGGTCTTACGGCCACGGTTATCGATTGAAATCCTTTTTATTTAAATTCTTAAGCTCGTGGCTCCTGAAATCATAAATATCAGTATAATAAGAATTTTCCGTGAATTCGAGTACTTACAGCCACAAACGTTAGCAGAAAAGTTGCGTTTTAAAAGCATTTTACTCGTCTTTCGTATCTGTAAGGTCGGACATCAGGATAGGATTCAAATTTTTTTTAAGATTTATCGTGCCTCAGGGCTTTCTTCAGAAGTTTCTACTTTTTAATTTTTCCGTGTATGGAAGACCTCAGAATCACGGAAAATAACAAAAATTCTTTTTCAGATTTACGTGGCTCCTAAGTTTTAGAGAAACGGCAATGAAAATAAATTTTTTTCTTTCATTTTTTCGTGTCTGGAAGATCTCAAAATCATGGAAAATTACAAAAATTTTATTTCATTTTAATTTATGTGACTTAAAGAGCTTACAGCCACGGACGTCCGTATAAAGTGCATTTTATTGGTCTATCGTGGCTGTAAGGTTAGACATAAGCTGACCCCGTTTTTCTAAAATCAAGTTTTCATCAGATCTCGACGTTTTGAGGTCCTAGGAAGCTTTCCTGACTATTCCCGCGAGAGTGGCACTATGTCTGTATGTGTGTGTGTGTGTGTGTGTGTGTGTGTGTGTGTGTGTGTGTGTGTGTGTGTGTGTGTAAACCTCTTATAACTTTTGAACGGTTGAACCGATTTCATCGCGGTTGGTGCCGTTCAAAGGGCTTCGTTAAACTTAGATTTCCTGAAAATTTGGACAGATTCGGACCAATAGATTTTCAGAAATTTGAAGAAATCTCAAAAAAAATAGGAAAAAAAAATTTTTCAGAAGTGGTTTTTTTGGAAAAACCTTTCAACGGCTCTATCGATCGATTCCAAAAACTAATCAGCTCTCAACCTTGAAAAACCACGTCGATCGCTGCCAATCCGGTCAAAATTGGTTGATTCGTTCAAGAGATGTCGTAAACGAAAGAAAACCGAAAATAGTATATTACACACCTAGGGAAGTAAAGTAAGAATGTCTCAGATCGAATTTTCCATGGCTCTTAGGTTTCAGAGAAACGGGAATAAAAATAAAGTTTCTTCTTATCAAGTTTCTTCATTTATAATAAAACTGAATTATTTCATCACATTGCACTGCAATTGAGTATGAGTTATATAAAGAGTTATGTAAGTACTTTTGTTAAATTCTTTGTCAAATGCATCCATAATTACTCGGAGAGCTTAAAATAACACATAAATTGTATTTTTGAGCTCGAAAACGTCATAAGTACAATTTTAAGCGCCTAGGTATAAAAGATATTAAAAATTATTTTTTATTCAAATTTTCCATGGCTCTTAGGTTTCAGAGAAACGGGAATAAAAATAAAGTTTCTTCTTATCAATTTTTCCGTGTCTAGAAAATCTTAGAATCACGGAAAATTATAAAAATTCTATTTCCTTTCATAATTATGGTAGCATAACGGGCTCACAGCTACGAATATCAATGTAAAATACAATATGGTGCTTTTCTGTATCTGTAAAATCAGACATCAGCATGAGATTCTACTTTTTCAAATAGTTTTCATGTCCCAAAGATTTGACAACTGCATAAATCATAGATATCTTATTGATAAGTATAAATTTTTCTGTTTCTCATGAATTCAAGTGAAAAAAGTCCAGTTAATAAAATTTAATCTATTTTTCCGTGTCTCGAAGATCTTAGAATCACGGAAAATTATATAAATTTTATTTCATTTCTAATTTCCGTAGCTTGAAGGGCTTACAGCCACGGTTATCAATATAAGGTGCATTTTATCGCTCTTTCGTATTTGTAAGATTGAAAATCATCATAAGATTAAACTGTTTTCAATTTTTTTCGTGTCCCAAAGCTTTGACAAATGCATGAACCACACATATCTTATTGATAACTATAAAATTTTGTGTTTCTCATGAATCTAAGTGAAAAAAGTCGAATAAAAATCATTTAATCTATTTTTCCGTGTCTCGAAGATCTTAGATTCACGGAAAATAATAAAAATTCTATTTCCTTTCATAATTATGGTAGCATAACGGGCTCACAGCTACGAATATCAATGTAAAATACAATATATTGCTTTTCTGTATCTGTAAAATCAGACATCAGCATGAGATTCTATTTTTTCAAATAGTTTTCATGTCCCAAATTTTTGACAAATGCATGAACCACACATATCTTATTGATAAATATAAAATTTTGGGTTTCTCATGAATCCAAGTGAAAAAAGTCGAATAAAAATCATTTAATCTATTTTTCCGTGTCTCGAAGATCTTAGATTCACGGAAAATAATAAAAATTATTTTTTATTCAAATTTTCCATGGCTCTTAGGTTTAAGAGAAACGGGAATGAAAATGAAGTTTCTTCTTATCAATTTTTCCGTTTCTAGAAAATCTTAGAATCACGGAAGATTATAAAAATTCTATTTTCTTTCAAATTATCGTAGCATAACGGGCTCACAGCTACGAATATCAATGTCAAATGAATTTTATTGCTTTTCTGTATCTGTAAAACCAGACATCAGCGAGAGATTCTATTTTTTCAAGTAGTTTTCATGTCCCAAAGATTTGACAACTGCATGAATCATAGATATCTTATTTATAAGTACACTGAGAGACAATTTTATTTAATAGTAATAAAAAAGTTTATCTGCACTTGAAAAAAAAAAAACTTAGTTAATAGTAATAAAATTATATTCCATATCAATAAAATTTTATTTCATATTAATAAAATTTCATTAGTTTTTAATAAAATTGTCTCTAAGTGTATAAATTTTCGTGCTTCTCATGAATACAAGTGAAAAAAGTCAAATCAATATAATTTGATCAATTTTTCCGTGTCTCGAAGATCTTATAATCACGGAAAATAATAAATATTATTTTTCATTTAAATTTTCCGTGGCTTGAAGGGCTCACATCCACGGATATCAATATAAAATGCATTTCATAGTTCTTTTGTATCTGTAGATCAGACATCAGCATAAAGATCCAATTTTTCCGTGTCACAAAAGCTTAGACAACCGCATGAATCATAGATATTTTATTGATTAGTATGAATTTCCGTGTTTCTTATGTGTTCAAGATTTAGATTAAAGAATTTAAAAAAATTATTAATTTATTCAAACGCCTCGAATGGTAGTTGAAGATTATAAAATGTAAGTATATACAACTACTACAATTCAAACTTTATCAATGAATTCAAAAATTGAAATCTAATTAAACAATTTGTCATCAGCCGAAAAAAAAAGTTAATTATTATAAAATTATCAATAATAACCAAAATTTAATCGTTACTCTCGGAGCACTTGTAGCAGTATAAAAAGCCGCTGCAACGTATACCTATGGGTATTTATTGATAAATTGAACTATCAATTGCAAACTTTAGTAGCTATAAATATCTAAAATAAAATTATAACATTTTTTTTAACAATAATAATAAAAAATTTAAAATTTAGACTTTCCCGCCAACAGTTAAAATTAAAAATTAGGAATACGGTTGACCCTGAAAGGCCATCCCTGCAACTTCCCGCCAATTCTATACCTAAACGCTTGAAATTGCACTTAAAGACGTTTTAGAAGCTCTTCTTCACGATCTGATAAATCAATTTGTGTATTATTTTGAGCTCTTCGAGCTCCGAAAAAATAACTTTTGTATGCTTTTCAGCTTTTCGAGGTCAAAAGTTTGATAGAAGTTTGATGAAACACTATATTTTAATTTTCAAAATCGCAATAACTTTTGAATGAATGAACCGATTTTCACGCGGTTGGTGGCATTCGACGCAGTTTTTAAGCTTCATGAAAAATCTTTGAGTTTATATTGACAGAGTGGAAAAATTCAGAAGTAATTCCGAAAAACGCTTTTCGGGTTTTCTTTCAAATCAACGATAAGGTAAAAGCCCCTATTATGAGACGATGTCCCCATTGTGACCATGATACACTACATAAAAAGCCTATTTTATAAAAACAAACACACCATAGCATACCAAAAATATAATAAATATTTCAATTCACATATTTCAAAAGCAATTTTTTGACTTTTGCTGTAATTAATTCCATACTGTTTTTAAAAAATGTTACATTAAAGTGCGAGGTTTGTTATCTGTTAACCAAAGCCGCGACCGGGGAGCGGTAAAACGGCAACGACTACCTAGTTTCTTATATTAGTTTAATTTCATTCTCTTCTACTTTTTATGTTAAATTGTATATCAATTGAAAGCTGATGAATCATGGAGCTTTCTATACATATTTATGCGTTTTTTTATTACAATATTTTAAATCTGAGTGTCTGCAATACCTACACTTATAAACGTGAATGCCCGGTTTTATGAGACACTTTACTAAGTGTTACCATGTAACACACGGACATGTGTATTTCGGCTTGTCCCGATTAAGTGAAGACAGTGTACATTTATAAGATTTTATATTGTTAATATGTTATATTAATTATAAAAATAGTGCAATTATATGTCATAAAATATTGGCTGTTATTAAAACCTCAAATATTTTTCTA
>NC_058160.1:12678374-12691336 GCF_020080835.1 Cotesia glomerata
TTAATTAATTTATAATTATTAATACCTGACAATAAAATCATTAATATAAAAAAACATAGACCAATACAGACCTAACGATAAAGAATACGATTTTGATCAAATTAGCCAGCTTTTCATAGAATGAGGTGCTATTTTTTTTTTTTTTTAGTAAAAATTAAAAAAATTTTTTGTAAAAAAACTATGAGGGACCTAACGAAAATTTTGGTGGACCTATCCGGACCTAACGTAGACCTATCGATTAAGGTCATTTTTACTTCGCGAATCCTTGGATGAGGTGCTAAATTTGCACAGATCCGTCGGGCATATGAAAATACACTGAAATGAAAAAAACTGCAGCTCCGATTATCATTTAAATTCTTCTTTAACCACGGATGATAAATGAGCCGACTAAGTCGGTAAATTGAACTCTGCCTCGAATTTATTCTATCCGATTCAATGCGTCTTAGCACGAAACACTGTGTTCAAAAATCGCATTAAATCTGGTTAGTTTGCATTGAATTTCAATCCGACTTCGATTGCTGGGATCGTACGTGCTTAATAGTCCGGTCAATTTAGACCAAAAAATGAGAGTGAAGTTACATAAAGTCCCAACAAGCTGAATTCCAGTGAAATTGTTCAAAATATAATTATAAACAATCTCTAGAAGTTCCCCATCATTCCCCTGTCTTAAAAATTTAATTCAAGGTCAAAGGTCAAAAAAATGAGTTTTTCGCGATTTTCAGCAAAACGGTAAGTTTTATCATAAAAGTACCTGTCTGTACCTGCCATATCAAAGCAAATTTTAAGGGAGTTGGGAAAGAACGGATAGGGGAAAAGGGGAGGGGACCTACTCAGTGGGAATTTTTCGTAATTGAAAAAATAATCAGACAGCCCAGACATCACAAAAATTGTAGATCATAAAATTATCTATAAAAAATGTATCAATACTTTTTTTCTTACGAGCCACCGTTTCTGAGATATAACGATTCAAAAAGTTATAAAAGCTGTTATCGTCATAATATGAATGAGTACGCCACGTATATACATCTAGAGTTGTAATATTTTATATAATATATATATGTATGTATATATGAAATTTCTTACAAATACCCACAACAAGTCTCGGTCTTCATTTTCCAATGTTGAAAGAAAAGTTTACGGCTGAAAATATATTGGTAAAACAAGTTAATAATGATGCTGACATGTATTGACATTATTGAAACAGCAATAGAGCAATTCAATTTGGACAAATACAACTATTGTTGTTGGTGAAGATGTTGACTTACTTGTATTACTCACTGCTCGAACGCCAACTGAAAAAACTATTTTTTTCTTAAAACCAGGAAAAGCTTTCAGCATCAAATCAGATATATATATTCATTAAAAGGTGTATTTACTTTAGTAAAGTGAAAAGATCATGTACTATTTTTACACGAAATAACTGGCTGTGATATCGACATCTGCATTTTACAGGAGGGGTAAAAGCAGCAGTTTCAAAATGTTTGAAAAACAAGATTTAATTCAATGTGCTGAAGTTTTTAAAAAGAGTAATTCAACTCAACAAGAAGTTATTACCAACGGCATCCGCTTTCTTCTTTCTATGTACGGAGCTCCTAAAAAAACTACCTGTTTAGATAAGCATCGATATGCATGTTTCGTTAAAAATACTAAAAATAAAAAACAAGTTCAATTAGCTTGTCTTCCTCCAACCTCAGTTGCTGCTCACCAACATCTTTTTCGAGTATATTACCAAGTTCAAGTGTGGCTTGGTTATCAGCTAGACTCTACAGACGGGGTTGGGAGTTGGTCAACAATATATTAGAGCCAGTTCAAACTTTACTTCCACCTGCGCCGGAAAAACTACTGAACACTATTTTTTGCAACTGCAAAAAGGGATGCAGTGCTAAATGTGGTTGCAAAAAAGTCGGACTGTCTTGTTCTTTGGCATGCACAAATTGTCAAGGCCGGTCGTGCTCTAATATTGAATCACAAACAATGGAGGATTCGTTTGACTCCGACGAAATATCATGCGATACATCGCTATTGACGCAATTTACTTGCATCCAAAATGAAGATGAAGAAGAAGCAGGAGAAGGAGAAGAAGAACAAGAAGAAGAACAAGAATTTGAAACGAATAAGACGAATAAACTTCAACACTTTTTGAAGTGAAACTTCTTTAGAATCGTTGTGATTTCAAACCGGATGCAACGAAAAAACGACAGGTAAGAGACACAAATACAAAAATGTGTAGGATGAAGCCAGGGGAAAGAATGAGACAGAAATATACATACAATTTGTATATTATCGGTCTCTCCTCTTTGTGCCATACTTCGTAGCGTCCCCACTCCCGTCTTCTAAGCATAGTCGCCTGTAATTTGTGAGCCAGAGCGAGAGAGCAGATGTCAGTGTGTATGTATATTGCACACTGTTTAATACGTGCTTGTATTTGAGCATTTAACGTGTGTAGTGCATGTGAAAACTACGTGAGCTTACTGTACACTGTATGCGGCTGCGTATTACAGCGTTTTAGTAAGATAGCGTGGTGTGTTATTATTTAACTGTTTGTGAGTATTTTTATATCTTGTACTAAATAATAAATTTTATAAAATGCCGAAAACTAATGCCGAAATGTGTCGTCAATATCGACGCAAAAAATGAAATTAAAATGAAAAAATTATGATAAAATTCCGATGATTTTAAGTGGGGATTTTAACATAAATTTTGCATCAGATACAGCGCTTCCTTTGATTGAGTTTCTCGATACAACATTTTATTTAAAAATGTGTAACAATCGCACTCAATCAACTACAAGATCAAAAACGGTAATAGATGCAGTGTTCCAAAGATATATCAACCAAATTGAAACTAAAATATTTGTATCGTATTTTAGTTATCATAAGCCTCTTGTATCATTTGTTGAAACTGAAAATATGGAACTTGAGTAATAGATTATGTAACATATGTTAAATAAAATATAAAATATCTTTTAAAATTAATCAAAATACTTTCATTTTTGAACAATTAAACTTTGTAATTATCCTACCCTTGTTATAAATATTCATCTCATTCTTTTGTCGATTCACTGAAGTTTCACTTCTATCGTGTGTGAATCGCACACACACCTTTTTTTTTCATTTACATCGCTTTTATCTTTCCCAATCTTTGAAAATTTCCGTTATTTTGCAATAGTTTTACATTAAACAGGATCACAACTGACCCGTGGAGTAGGCCTACTGGGGAAACCACGTTAAAAAAAAACGCGCTAAGTACACTACCTCATAGGTGGCGTGGAAACGTGTGCATATTATGACGATAACAACTTTTATAACTTTTTGAATCGTTATATCTCAGAAACGGTGGCTCGTAAGAAAAAAAGTATTGATACATTTTTTATAGATAATTTTATGATCTACAATTTTTGTTTGAAGTACTTTTATGATAAAACTTACCGTTTTGCTGAAAATCGCGAAAAACTCATTTTTTTGACCTTTGACCTTGAATTAAATTTTTAAGACAGGGGAATGATGGGGAACTTCTAGACATTGTTTATAATTATGTTTTGAACAACTTCACAGAAATTCAGCTTGTTGGGACTTTATGTAACTTCGAATGTCTAAATTGACCGGACTATAACATATTAATTTTTTTTTACGTGAATGTATTTATTTATTGAAACATATTGATTATAATAATGTTTAAAAAATTATTAATAACAATACAATAATTATTAAGATTTTAACTAAATTGATAAAATCATTTATCATAAAAAAAGAGAGCCGTTAATGATATTTTAGTTTTTTTTATTATCTCGCAGTGGTCAAAAAAAATGAAAGGAGGTTTATCGGCAGCCACCGCTTGTATATATTATTTATCTCTTAACTTTGAACAAAACAATAATACATAATCATCAAAAATCATTAAATAGAATTAGATATATGATATTAGTTATAATTATAGTTTATGTAATCATATATAATTTCATATAATTGTATATAATAATGTTTGTAATTTTTGTGTAATTCTATAAAATTATAATTTTTTAAATATGTGTATTAAATTCGAAAAATTTGAGTTAAACTGTTTTTTGAATAATAAATTCCTAAAAAAAAAAAAATTTTTATAAATTAAATTAATATTAAGGTCCCAAGTTTTCTTAACGTCTTTTTTAATTATTCAAATAAGATATATGATATATTAAAAATAGAAAAACAAAAAAAAGATTTAAATCTACATTTTTTGTTTTAGTCTGGTATGTATTTATATATTATAAATATGAATTTTATTTAACATAACCTTCATCCAATATAAAATATGCCACAAAACTATTTAAATTTAAGAAATCGGTAAATAATCATTATCTTCAATTTATAAATGTCAACTATTATTATAACTGTAATGCTTTTTTTTTTTTTAATTAGTATCAGAATACTTCTAATCTACATTATTTCATGTTCGTTTATTGTTATTTTTAAGAATGATTATTTTTTTTCTATAAAATTAAATGATTTCGAACAATACACAATGTTTATATATATATATATATATATATATATATAACTTGTTTTTTATATGCATTTTTAAATTTCACCTGTACCTGTAAATGCTCTATATATATTTGAGGCATTTCGTACCAATTCAATCAATTAAAAATTTTTTACCCAACCAAAAAAGTTATTAATCTTTAAAAAAACTAGTTTTTAAAGAACTTAAACAAGCTGGGGCCGTATAATTTTAAACAGAACTAACTTCTAATAGGGTTATAGAAGTGATGAGCATTATGATTTATATTAATTACTGCAAATTAAATAAGTTTTGTAGCTAAAAATGAGTGTAGTTAAAAATTATTGAACATTTTAAATTGATTTTTTTTATTTATAATTGAAAATTCGCTTCACAATTCATAAAAAATATAATTCAAACATTAAAAACAAATATTTTTCATTTTTAAATGTACATATCAACTATTGCCATATATTTTATTAGTTCAACTACTGTGGCTTGTCAAAATTAATTGTTCCATTACTACTCCTCTCATATTCTATTTTTAAAACGTTGTAAAAATATAAATATTCAATTGTCTGTTTATTTAGCGTTTCAATCGATTCAAAATTGTTTATATTAATTTTTATGAAAATCACTTATTCGAACTAATAATTACATCTTTATATATTAAAAGTAAGGTCAAAATACGTTTTACATTGAAACCTGTTCAACTACTGGGTACTTTACCTTAATTTTGGCGTAATATTATTTCTTAAAATAATAAATAATTATTTCTAAACATACTTGTTAATTATTTCTTAACATACTAGTTAAATTGTTAGATGTTACTCAAATAGTTGGTTAATTATTAATCTACTCATTTATGTAACAAATCGTGCGGTTGTTAGTTTAGTTTTATGATCTTATTTTAGTTTCATAATTTATGAACTTTTGGAAATGTTTAACTAATATGTCTACATAAATAAATATGAAAAACCTTGAAGGACATTCAATTCATGTCTCTCCCCTATTAGCTTTCACAACGGTTTAGTTGTCAAGTAACATGTGCAAGTAGCGTAGATTTAAGGGACTTACATTCACGTGGCTTAGATTTATCAGGAATTTTTTACGTATGAATAGACATGTCCTTGTGTTAAAAGAACTGCATACTGAAATTAATGTGTTACAACAATTTTCGAGGCGTAAATAACAAAATTCATTATTTATAATTTATTATTAACATAATTCAATAATTAAAATTATAGTGAATTGCCGCGAAAAGTGTCAACATCGACACTTATACATTGTTGTGAATCCGAAAGGATTGATCACAACGCTCTCTATATATTAATATAGAATTACATATAAAAAAGATGGCTGCAATAAATGATAGCGGGAAAAACCCAGTAAGATTTAAAATATATGTATTTTATTTGTAATAGTATTAGTAAGAAAAATAAGAATCTTTAAAAAATCGTAAACCTTTCTATTTTAAATTCTATTGTTAAGTATGGGAAATTTTCTATCATAAATTTTAGGGTATAGACGAATTTATAATTACCGGAAATTCCCAAGGAAAAGCTTATAAAAGCTTATAAAAACTTTTAATTCTGTCCGGTTAGTTTAGACATGCTAAGAAAAAATTTGATTGTTAAAATAAACCTACGTTAATTTTAATGGTCACTTAGGATAAGATGCCGAACGTTTTGGAAATACTCTTTACAATGCTGGGAAAAACCCGGAGATCTTTATTTATTACTCTTTTTATTGCCATAATCCTTCAAGTAACTTATTTTCCAAAACGTTCGCTTAAAAAAGGGATTGCTCGAGTACTCAAGACTAGGTCATAAAATAAAAACCAGGCATCCATGCGGGTTGCATATAGCCTGGGAATGTCGAGTCACCATGACGTCATCACAGCATAGTCCCATTTTGGCCAACTCGAGAAGGGATGCTGGCTGAAGACAGGAGTCGCAGAGGCGCACGCAACTACCCTCACTACCCTCTGGGACTCTCCCACTCCAAAGGTACGAACATCTCATCCGGGGGATTCGAAAACCAAGGAACAGGAAGACACATCAAAAAACAAGACTTTAGTACGCCACGCGAATATTTTATTTTTAGAAATTATTGTCGGTACTTTTTATTTTGTAACTTATTGAATAATTATCTGTAACTTATTGAATAATAAATAATAGGTTTGCGCGCAAGGAAAATCTAAATTAAACTAAAATAATCTGAGTGTTTTAAATTTATTATATATATATTATTTAATTTAACTTATTTGAGTTTAAACCTACTCTCCCGCCTTAATCTATTTACTGCGAGTTGAACGCCCTACCGCGTTCCAACGGGCGAATTAAAAGAACTCAATAAATTTACTATAGCCAATTTTGGGGGGACGGGGACACTTTGCCAAAACTAAAGTAGCCAACGTGAAATTTAAGTTGGTACCACAAAAAACTAAAGGAAAAATGTAAAGGGATTCACACATATGTTAATAGATTAAAGTGCTGCTCCCTATGTACGACTAAGAACATTTTAATAGTTTGAATTCATTGTGAATTCAACCAATATATTCAGATAAAGTAGATTTGTTCAAATAGTGCAACATGAATATAATAGATGGCGGTTATAGGTGCATTATTATGGGCTGCAACTCAATGCTGACAAATGTTGCGTATTAACACTCACTCGGAGGAAAAATATTATCAACTTTAGTCTAAGAGCCGGTGGGAGATCGACCTTCACCGATCTGATAACCAGATGAGACATATTTTTTATCAAATATAATTTATAAACAAATATGCCTATAATTACTTGCCTATCTGAAAGTGCTCATGGCTATTTTTAATTAAATTAACTTTAATCGATTTTTTTTCATCACTTTCATTCTTTTGATAACCAAATGAATTTTATTTCATTGTTAGTTTTTAACACACAGAATATGCCTCAGTAGGCTTGCCTACTCATTTTTGTGTATAGCTACCTGGCAAGCCAATGTGAACAGGTAAGTCAATATAGGTGACTCCATCGTTCTGCTAACTTATCGAAAGTTATATCAAATTTTAGATTATTTTATTACAAAATCAGTCATATAGACTTGCCTGCAAAAAATCATACTTAAAGCACTATTGCCTAGCTAAAAACTTTTAGAGTTTTAGCCATCTGATAGGTGCGAGAGAGAAAGTAGAGCGATCAGAAGTCTATGTGGTAGAACAGGACACAACATAGCAGCTGCAAGCTACCTGACCGTTGAATGGATCCGAGTGCGCATGCTCGTGTATAGTCAAAAATCATTTATTAGTGACAACACGTGCTAAATAAATATTTGAATTTCATTTTTTTATGTATTTTTTATACTTTGTAATAAATGGTTCTAACATGTACCTGAAGATCCGATCGTTTTTTTATGAACGAAAATAAAAAAAAAATTTTTTTTGCTTTTGAAACTGAAAATAGTTTTCGGCTCCAAAAAATACAAATAGCCCTAAAAATGATATATTGACCCCTCTAAAAAGCAAAACTACCCTCACAGCCACCCCGAAGACTTCAGAATTTTTTTCAAAACTTCTAAAAAAATCCTTGCGAGGGTCCTTGGAGGCTGCCGATTTTTTAGAGCACTTCTAGTACCCCTCTACATAATACAAAAAATCATTAGGCCGCTAACACCTCCGGAACTACCCTTCCAGCCATCCTAAAGACCCATAAATTGAAAAAAAATGTAGAAAAAATCCTTTCAAGGGTCCTTGGAGGCTGCCGATTTTTTAGAGTACTCCTAGTATCCCCCCACAATATATAAAAAATAATCAGGCCGCTAATACCCCCAGAACTACCCTTCCAGCCACCCTAAAGACTTATGAATTGAAAAAAAATGTAGAAAAAATCCTTTCAAGGGTCCTTGGAGGCTGCCGATTTTTTAGAGCAGCCTGATTATTTTTTATATATTGTGGGGGGGTACTAGGAGTGCTCTAAAAATCGGCAGCCTCCAAGGACCCTTGAAAGGATTTTTTCTACATTTTTTCAATTTATGAGTCTTTAGGGTGGCTGGAAAAGTTCCGGGGTGTTAACCCTGGATGATTTTATATTTTGTAGAGGGGTACAAGGAGTACTCTAAAAATCGGTAGCCTCCAAGGACCCTTCGAAGGATTTTTGGAAATTTTAATAAAATCTCTAAGTCTTCAGGGTGGCTGGAAGGGTAGTTCCGGGTGTTAGCGGCCTAATGATTTTGTATTATGTGGAGGGTACTAGGAGTGCTCTAAAAATCGGCAGCCTCAAGGACCCTTGGAAGGATTTTTCGGAATTTTGAAAAAAATTAATTTTAAAATTAGTTTTTTATTTATTTATTAATATATTAATATAATAAAATATTAATATATTAACTTATTTATTTTGAGTTTTGCATAGCTGTAAAGTACGTATAGTGTGAAATAATATAAAATTGTGATCGAAATTAGTTATAATAAATTGGAGTTCAAAATTAATGACAAGTGTAAATAAATGCTGTCTCTGTCACTCACATGTACACGAGCATGCGCACTCGGATACATTCAACGGTCAGGTAGCTTGCAGCTGCTATGTTGTGTCCTGTTCAACCAAATAGACTTCGGACGCTCTACTTTCTCTCTCGCACCTATCAGATGGCTAAAACTCTAAAAGTTTTTAGCTAGGCAATAGTGCTTTAAGTATGATTTTTTGCAGGCAAGTCTATATGACTGATTTCGTAATAAAATAATCTAAAATTTCATATAACTTTCGATAAGTTAGCAGAACGATGGAGTCACCTATATTGACTTACCTGTTCACATTGGCTTGCCAGGTAGCTATACACAAAAATGAGTAGGCAAGCCTACTGAGGCATATTCTGTGTGTTAAAAACTAACAGTGAAATAAAATTCATTTGGTTATCAAAAGAATGAAAGTGATGAAAAAAAATCGATTAAAGTTAATTTAATTAAAAATAGCCATGAGCACTTTCAGATAGGCAAGTAATTATAGGCATATTTGTTTATAAATTATATTCGATAAAAAATATGTCTCATCTGGTTATCAGATCGGTGAAGGTCGATCTCCCACGGTCTCCTCTACTACTTTGACTACAACATATCTGGAAAAATTTTAGATAAGAGTACTACAGTCAAAATACTTGGGGTAATATTTGACAGTAAACTTACTTTTGCAACGCACATTAATAATATTATGTCTGAAGCCTGGAAAACGCTAGGGTTCATTACTCGAGTTTCAAAAAACTTTAATAATCTTAATGCCATTAAATTGTTATATAATACATTTTTTAGACCAAAACTTGAGTATGCTTCGCTAGTATGGTCTCCTACTCAATCAGGACAGTCCACTAAGATTGAAAGAGTTCAAAGAAGGTTTTTAAAATTTTTAATTTGGAAAAAAACTGGACTTTATCCGGCTCGGGGAATTGCAGATCTCACGCTATGCAAAGAATGCGAATATCTTACTCTCGATGAAAGACGCATCTGTGCGGAATTCTCCTTTGCAACTAAATTATTTAACAACTTGGTGAATTGTCCTCAATTGCTATCACTGTTTAAATTTAAGATACCAGTCTTAGGTATGAGAAATCAAACTCCAATGTACATACCTATTGCTAAATCTAACTTATCTCAGGCAGCGCCAATATATCGCATCTCTAATACAGTGAATCGCTTTTATCAATGGGAACCTGCACTTGATATGTTGAATTGTCCTAATGGCTATGTAACTGCGTTACTTGGCAAACTAGCAACTAAGTGGCGTTAAAGATGTGCAATTATGAATTAATAGTTAATAAGTAATTTTTAATAGGTAATAATTAATAAGTAATAAGCAATAATTACTCAGCAATTTTTATGAGTGGAAATGAATGAAATCACTATGCTAGCTATAAGTCATCTTGTTATACATCAAAAATTTATTTTTCTTATGTACTAACGATTGTATTATTAACCCTGTTAATGGCCTAGGCTGTTGGGTTTGTTTATTGAAATAAAATAAAAATAAAATAAAAATAAAATTATTGAAAAACATATTAATATTCTGGTTAGTCTCCGGGTCCTGATAATAGTCGTAAATAAAAAAAAAAAAAATAAGCAAGCATCCGTACGTGGCGTGTACTCCATTACATGAGCTAATGAAAATGCGTTATTAATTACAATTTTTTCAAGTATAATACTGTTTTATATGATTATTTCATAATTATCGAAGGTTAAAAGTTGAATGAAATTTAATCCTTTAATAATAAATGTTAACTTATTAAATTAATCACTTAATAATAATTGGTGCAAATAATGTAATGTCAATAAAAATGTGAATAATGTGATTTATAACATTTAATTTTAAAAAGATATTTGCAACATCTTTCTTATTTTTTTTATTTGCTCATGCAAAAAATATTTAATATAGTGTGCAGTGTGTTAACTAGTTTAATAATTATGAAAAATTTATTGTTTACTAATAAGAAATTCATTATTTTAAGAACATTAGAAAGTAAGTAGTAATTAAAAAATCTATTTGTAATTATATAGGTTATATACTATCACTAATAAGATTTAAATTATTTTTTTATCTTTTTTTCATGGCATGATCGTCGCGACATTGAATTTTTGGAGCATTCAAAGTGGTGTCAGTAATTTTTTTTTCTCTCCATTTAAAAATGTTTCTTTAATCAATTTTGTTGACATTGTTAAAATTTATTTTTCAGATGAATTCATGTATTAAATATTATGAATCTATTTTGTTATGTCGTGTAAAAATATAAAAATTTGCTCATTTTCTTTTAATTATCATAAAACTTTTTTAAATAGTGTTAATATTTCTTTTCGATTATGTTGACTTTGATTGATTTCGTGTATTTTGATTAAATTTTCAATAAAATAATTTGATTCTTCTAATTAATTCGTAAAGGCTTTAAATATTAACTCAACCTTCCTAAATTTAATAATAGTAAAATTGTGCAAAATATTTTATCATGTAAAATTAAAAAGAAAATCGTGTAAATACTCTGACTTATTTAAATTCTAAATAAAAATGAATAAATTTTCAATATTTCTTGCATGTTAAATGGGTGATTGCTTCTATCATTTTAAGGCTTGCAATGGTTTTTGACGTTAACTCTACTAACTCTTATTTAAAATTTTTGGTCCTTGAAAATTTAAAGAATATCCTTTAATATCCGCAATAGTTTTGTCTTAGAAAATGTAAACTCGCATACGTATTTTTTTTTAATTATATGCTAAAATGTAGCCCAGAGACATAATAATTATTAAAAATTGCTATAATTGATAGCGTATTTTAATAATTATTGGAGTCATTAATCAATTATTTAATCAATCAACCGACAATAAATACTGTACAAGGCTATATTTTATCAATTTCTTATTTTTTTTAATTGCGACTAGATATTAAAAAAATAACAATATATTTATTTTTTTATTAATAAATAATAATTAGATTTCTCAAATAACCTAAAAAAGAGCTTTCTCAAGGTTGAAGCCACGCCTGTAGTAATTTTCTTATGTATTCAATAAATATATTTGGCGGGAGAGTTTAAAATTAAAATTGTCAATTTTTATTATTACAAAAACTTTTATAATATTTGTTATATTTTTATAACGGTTAGAGTTTTTAGTTGATTATTCAATACATCAATCAACACCCATGTGTGTCTATAGCCATGTTACAGCAACTTTATGTATATTGCTGTGTAATGCTCTGTGATAAAACGGTTAATTTTTTATTATTAATAACTAATAATTCTTATTTTTTGAAATTTTAACTGTTGGCGAGAAAGTCTACAATTAAAATTTTTATTTTATTGTTAAAATAATGTTATAATTTTATTTTTAGATATTTATAGCTACTAAAGTTTGCAATTGATAGTTCAATTTATCAATCAATACTCATAATTATACGTTGCCGTGACTTTTTACATTGCTACAAGTGCTCCGAGAATAATGATTTCTATTTGGTTATTATTAATAATTTTATAATTATTATATATTCTAGCAATGACCTCAGAACGACTCTTTAATTGTTTATAGCATTGCATACAATAATTGAATTATTTATTTAATTTTAAATTTTGGCGGGAAAGTCTGAAATTTGAATTTTCAATATTCGTCATTAAATTAATATTAAAAAAGTTTGGAAAATCCAAAAGTGCACGACTCATAATGCTCATTTAATTATGAAATATAAAAAAAAAAAAAAACTTAAGTCGTTCAAAATTAATTGCCGAAAAAACAGCTGTAGTAGGAAGGTACTGCACAAGCGCCCCTGGTGGAATAAAATGTACATAATATCTATAGATATAGATATATCACCATCCATGTTAATTTTACATGGATATATATAGATATACAGTCTTGTAGTTTTCGTTTTTTATTAATTTCAATTAAACGACACTGAATTAATTAATCATTCGCATTCAGTGACCTACAATCGTCGATAAGAATTAAAAAAAAAAAAATTTAACTCAAATAATGGATTTT
>NC_058160.1:12691436-12766101 GCF_020080835.1 Cotesia glomerata
GTCCCTTGACCGTGGCTACGTTAGACCCGCAGATGTGATCTTTTCGAACCCGAGCCTACCGTCATAAAAGACTTAAGGAAAGTTTAACTAAAATTTCCTTAGCGGATTAAGTCGTAAAAATTAAAATTCTAAGTTTTATTTTCTAGCTATAAACTAAAAGTGCTTAGGATTTTCCCATCCCTTGGGAAGAACCCAGCTATTCTCATCTCCGACACGGCCATCCTGACGATCACACGTCCTCAGGTGCATCTAAAAATTTGGTTTTTGCTTAACGTTAGATTTAAATTAACAACTTCAAATAATGAATGATCTACTTTGAATAATCTGCCGATTCAGGGATCCAACCGAACAACGAAGAATAGTAGAGTTTATAAAATATTTTAAAGAACTTTAAATTGTGTAATCGCTAATGCCAGTTGTGTTTCGCAAGCTGTAGATTCTCTTTAAATTTTATTCTTTGCAAATGACAGGATAAACACATCTAAATTACTTTAGACTCCACTGCCACACTGGGCAAGTGGTGTAAAGGAATCACATCTAAATTGCTTTAGACTCCACTGTCACACTGGACAAGTGGTGTAAAGGAAACACATCTAAATTGCTTTAGACTCCACTGCCACACTGGGCAAGTGGTGTAAAGGAAACACATCTAAATTGCTTTAGACTCCACTGTCATACTGGACAAGTGGTGTAAAGGAAACACATCTAAATTGCTTTAGACTCCACTGCCACACTGGACAAGTGGTGTAAAGGAAACACATCTAAATTGCTTTAGACTCCACTGTCATACTGGACAAGTGGTGTAAAGGAAACACATCTAAATTGCTTTAGACTCCACTGTCATACTGGACAAGTGGTATAGGTTTATTTGGTTCAAATTACTGTCCATGTTCTTCAGAGCTTTCTACATTTATTGAGTCATTTTCGTCCTCAGGATCACTAAGATCCAACTCGCTAGGAACACAACTCTGCGGCATTTTTCTTAATTTATCGTGACTGTATTTATACGTTCTTTTGCCTTTAACTGAATTTAAAATATATCTGTCTCCTTCTAAAACCTTCGCTATTACAAATGGACCCCTAAATTTCGGATCTAACTTAGTCTGATTTCTTTCTTCGTTTTTCAATAATACGAAATCACCAATGCTAAACTTAACTACTTTAGCCTTAGTTTTATCAAATCTATTTTTATCATAGAGAGCATTACTTTCGATATTACTTATAGCTTGTTGCCTTACATTGGAGATATCTACTTCTCTAACTTCGGTATTTTCATGCGCTAAAAATCCGTAAGGTCTTGCCACCTTACCAATTAATAATTCTAAGGGACTTGATTTGGTGACACGATTGGTAGTGCAATTCAGAGCCAACTGTATTTCGCCTATTGCTTCTTGCCATGACCGTCCGGTAGTTTCTACTGCAGTGAACATGTTCTTTAAAGTACCCATAACGCGCTCTACCTGACCATTTGCTCTACAAGATCCCGTAGCTATTAAATGTAATTTAATATCTTGACTTTTACAATAATTTTGGAAATCCTTACCGGTAAAGCATCTCCCTTGGTCAGCGATTACTCGACAAGGACTACCAAAAATAAATATAGCTGATTTAAGTGCTTTGATTGTACTAAGAGAATCTATATTACGGGTATGGTACAGGTATACGTATTTTGTAAATGCGTCAATGAGTACAATAACGTACTCTTTTGAGTCATTCTTACCACTTAGCTTGCCCGTAATATCCATATGAACAGTATGCCAGGGTATACTGGTTTTAGGTATTGGATGTAATTCGGCTTGTACCTTGCCTGAATTGGATTTAGAAACTTGACAAGTATGACAGTTTTCTACAAATTTCCGAACGTATTTCGCCATCCCTTCAAACCAATAATATTCGTACAGTTTTTCAAGAGTTTTATCCCAACCTAAATGCATGATCGATTGATGTACGTGATTAATAACAGACCATCGAAAACCTCGAGGAATAATGGGTAGACAAAGGGTTTTCCCATTTCTTTGAATTTTCCGATAAAGGGTACCGGATCTTAATTCGTACGTCTTTAAAATGTCTTCCGCGATTTCATCGTCTTGTAATTTAGAAACGATTTCTGAAATTTGAGGATCACGACGTTGCTCTGCTAGTAACCAATCTTCCGATATTTCCGTAAAATTAATTACCTTCTCTTCAATTTTATCAAAAGGTTTACGAGTGATGTCAATTGGGTTACGAGAAAAGAAGTCAACATGTGACATTCGTTTCCCTTCTCTGTAAACAATTTCAAAAGTGAAGGATTGTAGAAAAGCCCACCATCTATGAACCCGGTCATTTAAATTGATTTTATTTTGAGACGCTTTTAAAGAATTGCAGTCAGTAACAACTGTAAATTCTCGACCATGTAAATAATGCCGAAAGTGCTTAATTGAGTTTACTACGGCTAAGGTTTCCAGCTCGTACGAATGATACCTGGATTCGGCTGAGCTAGTCCTTTTACTATAGTATTCTACAACTCTATTGTTACCTTCTACTTTTAACATTAATATAGCCCCGTAACCGTCAGAGCTAGCATCGGTGTGTAGTTCAATCGGATAATTAGGGTCGAAGATTATCAACACTGGCTCATTTGTTAAGATGGTAATTATTTTTGTCGTAGGGTTTCGTGTTTATCTTGCCAATCTTTATTTTTGATTACTGAGGTAAGAGAGTATAAAGGTTTCATAATTTGAGAAAACTTTTGGGATGAATTTACGGAAATAAGAAGCTAAACCGATAAATTGTCTTAATTGTGTAACAGTAGTTGGTGCAGGTAAAGAATTTAAAGCTTGTATTTTACGCGGATTGGGTCTTATGTTACCATTAGTGACTTCATAACCCAGGTAAGAGATTGATGTTTTAAGGAATGAACATTTAGCAAAGTTAAATGAAAATCCAGTTTTAACCAGAACGTTTAGAAGGGTTTCCAACCGTTCCAACGCCTGCTCTATCGAACTCGCAATAATAAGCACATCATCTAAGTAAACTACAACCCAAGAGTAAGCTAAATCACCCAGAGCTTTGAGAATTTCTCTTTGAAAAACAGACGGTGCATTTTTCAATCCAAATGGCATTTTTAGATATTCATATTGACCATCGGGAGTAACAAAAGCAGTGAATTCAGTAGAATTTGGGTGGATACCGATTTGGTGAAAGCCGCTAGCCATATCTAAGCTTATAAAATATTTAGCATCCCGTAATCTCGCGATCTGATCTGAAATTAAGGGTAAAGGAAATCTATCTGCAACGGTATTTTTATTTAACTCTCGGTAATCTACACAAAGTCTATCTGAACCATCTTTCTTCTTAACGAGTAATATAGGGCTAGAAAACGGTGAATTACTAGGTTTTATAATTTTTGCTTTAAGTAATTCTTCGATTCTTTCACGGACAATTTCCCGCTCTTCAACGCTAAGTCGATACGGTCTTCTCTGAACGGTAATATTAGGGTCTATGAGACGTATTTCTAATTGACCTGTAGTAACTTCGGTTCGGGGAAAACCCGTGATAAAAGAATCTTTAAAATTTTCTAAAACGGAAATTAATCTAGTTTTATCATTACCCGTGACGTCAGTGTCTACTTTGTTGAAGTTAATCTCACTAGGAACTGTTTCGCATGTATTGACTACTTTAGCCTTGCAAATGGTAAAATGATTTTGCGTAATATTTACTTCGAAACCCTGACCTAGAATTTCACGACCAATCATTATATTATGTTTTAAATAATTATCGGGAATTACATGAAAGACTATCTCCAATGTAAAGTTATTTATACGAACAGTAGATAAAATTTGTAATGTACATTTTACACAATTATCTCCGATACCTCTCATTAAAACTATATCATTGATATGTTTTCCAGAAAATTTATTGGCAACCGATTCTTTAATTAGTGAGCACTCAGCTCCTGAATCAAAGCAAAATGGAAACGACTCACCCATATGGGTCATTGTACCCACTGGAACATCCACGGTGCAAAAGTCCACTCGGCGTTCGGTGCTCGAGTGCTGATTTCCACTGTTGTTGCCGCTGTTGCTGTTGTTCTTCCTTGACGGACAGTTTGGTGCAATATGACCCTCTTTATGGCACTTAAAGCAGGTTACTTTTATCGCGGTGGATGGTCGACTTCCTTCTGGACTATGAGAATTTTTCCTCTTGTCCAGAAATGACTTCTTGCGACATTCAGATATTTTGTGACCAGAAATACCGCAGAAAAGACATTTAATCCGTGTCTCCGTTGGCTTGAAGCGTTTCGGGTCTGAACTTGACGAGTTCTCGGACGATTGCAACGGTCGCTTCTTTGCGTACGAGTAAGCCCTCATTTCATTAAGAAATTGGTCTTCCGTTTTTCCTCACTCGTAAGCGCTGTGCGTTCGACCCGGTGATCTTGCGATGTTAATCGATAGAGAACAGCGCCGTTGATAATCTCCGCCATACTCAAATTTTCCCACCTCGCCTTGAGAAGAGAGCGTAAACGAATCCCAAAAGCTCCAGTTGTCTCGTCTTTTAACGGTTGTTCGTTAAAAATCTTCATAAGGGCAGAAGCTGCGGTTTCTCTTCCACCAAAACGGGAAATAAAAAGTTCCTTGAATCGAGACCAAGTAATAGTTCCTCCAACCATAATTTGAGTCAACCACTGTGCAGCGGAACCCTCTAAGGCGCTACTAAGCGCGGAAAATAGTGCACTGCCTTGCAATGGATTTTCTTCCATCATAATGCTAACAGCTGAACTCCATGCAGCCGGATCAGAGCCAGAGGTTTCTGGGTTAAAACGTGGTAGTGTAAACTTCCTGGAATTTGTGTCAGGTTTTTGGGCAATTGATTGAATCAGCTCACGTAAAATAGCCATATGCTCTTGCATTGATATACTCGGCGTCGATCCCACTTCTGATGTCGGATTAGCGTTGGGTTGAGAAGGGCGCATACTATTATTATTATCTTGAGACATTTTATTATTTAATCACAATATCTAGATGACACAAATATCGTACAACTTTATTAATACACAATTATAGTTTCTTGTAACAATGTTTTACTTAAGCGTAGCACACACACACACATACACACACAATGTTATCTAGTCACTACACTAAAAGTATAATTTAATATTATTATTTAATTATTAACAATTATAATTTATTTAATACACTGAACTAGCAATATGAACAATATTAACAAATAAGATATCGTTAATGTTAAACGTTAGAAATAATAAAATGACGACAGACTTGGATAAGAGAACGAATCCACGGTCAGAAGGACAGCAATCAGTTATCGCTCACTGTTCAGAGAGAACTGCCTCTTCTCAAAACTTATTTTTCAATCCGTAGCTCCTTCAGGTAATTATTCTGAAAAAATGTACAAGCTACGTTTTGCAATTGTACATTCCGAAGATGTACACTTGGGTATTGCTGTCCCTTGACCGTGGCTACGTTAGACCCGCAGATGTGATCTTTCGAACCCGAGCCTACCGTCATAAAAGACTTAAGGAAAGTTTAACTAAAATTTCCTTAGCGGATTAAGTCGTAAAAATTAAAATTCTAAGTTTTATTTTCTAGCTATAAACTAAAAGTGCTTAGGATTTTCCCATCCCTTGGGAAGAACCCAGCTATTCTCATCTCCGACATATATATATATATATATATATATATATATATATATATATATATATATATATATATATATATATATATATATATATATATTGAAACACTAAATTTTTTAATATTAAAAAAATTTAATTCCTTAGCCCACTAAACCTCGCGGATAAGAGAATAGTCGCCTAAGTTTCATAAAAAGTTTTGGGATCCATTGCTCTTTGGAATATTCCGCTTCCGTATGAATGTCGGTATTTTGTTTAATAGAAAAGGTCTAGACAAAAGTTCTCGCGCATGCCAGTTAACTTTCTTTAATTACTTACAAATTTGACTGCGAAGATGACCCTTTGTCCTTGATTGACCCTTTTGATTGACGAGATTGGCCGAAATAGTTGTAGACGTATTAAATAGATGTTGGCATTCTCAATAATAAATCGTGATTGGCGACAAAAATTATAAAAGAAAACTTAACTTTATTTCACCAAATAAACACTTAGAATAGGATTTATAATATTTCGGTAACGTAGGTTGACTAAATATTTGTAAAATAGAACACTTATATTTACGATTATAACTAATTTTATAATAATAATAGTGAGCGTGGTGAGTAATCACCTGATGCGAAAATAATTAATTTTATAGAAAATAATACAGAATATTAAATTAAATAATGAAATTTTAGAACTTAATGAGATTTTAGTGAGTAATCACCGAATAGTAGTAATAGTGGTAATAGTAGTAAAATGACTAAGAAATATTTTGCGTGGTGGTTAACACCGGGGGATAGATCGAAGTGTCGATCATCGCTCAAGTTTTGAGGTTCGTAGCTGATTTTTCCCTCCTCGTGTCGTCTTGTGACGTCTCGGGGCTACACATTAATTTAGCTAGTGTCGGTAACGAAAATTTCGGGTGGTAGTTCGCCAGGCTGGTAACATCGGGACATTTTGTAGTGTCTCAATCCCCCCTGCCAAGCCAAGACTACCCCATCAATTTTTGAACCGAGCTAGCTCTTTGAAAGAGTCGGTGAGTCGTCACCGGGTATGGGGATAGTAGGATGATAGGAGTTAGTGGTGAGTGATCACCTAGGAAGGATGACTTGATGAGATAGTAGGAAGAAAATTTGATGAAAGGTTTGGTGAGTAGTCACCTGATAGTAGTCTGGTTTGGTGAGTACCCGAGAAAAAATATTTATATATAATTATATATATTTATATATAAATTGGTTATATATGATTATATATGAAAAATGGCCAAATATAATCATATCTAATTATATATAACTATATATAATTATATATAACAATATTTAATTATATATTTATTACATCTAATTAATTATTGGGTTAATTTTATGGATAGAATATTTAATATGGTCCTACGCAATTCTGTGTAACTAATTAAAATGCAAAAAAAAAATATCTAGATATAGTTTTATAGCTATAATACCAGCGGTCACCCATCCAACTATTAACTCTGCTCAATGCTGCTTAACTTTGGTGATCTCCGTGCGTCTTGAAGTGTCTGCTGTGCTGCTGTCTTAGATAATAATGATTCTATGATCTACATAATGTATCATATGAGTTTATCATAAATGGGATATAAAAATTGATTTTAATATATATTTGGATAGTCATTATTCATAATTTATTTATTTTACCGAATTTCGTTATAATATAACACTTATTTAAATAATAAAATAAATAATGATTTTACTATTAGGTAATAGCAGAGCAGACCAAAACATCTCATAGGAAATATGACAAATTTTGTATTTCAGAATTATTTAAACGTAATTATAAACATCATTTTACACTTTTTGTGATTACCAAAAAAAAAATTTTTTTTCAAAGAAAAAATTTTTATGTCTGTTAATTATATATAAGCATATATAATTATATATAATTATATATGGGACTATATACAATCTTGCATGGCTGTATATTGCTCCATATATAGTCACATATAATTATATATGATTATATATAACCTCATATACAATTCCATATATAATCATGTATGATTATATATAATTCTATATACTTATATATAATTGTACATGGAACTATATATAATCGTGCATGGTTGTATATTGCTCCATATATAGTCATATATAATTATATATGATTATATATAACTTCATATACAATTCCATATATTATCATGTATGATTATATATAATTCTATATACTTATATATAATTGTATATGGAACTATATATAATCGTGCATGGTTGTATATTGCTCCATATATAGTCATATATAATTTCATATGATTGTATATAACCTCATATACAATTCCATATATTATCATGTATGATTATATATAATTCTATATACTTATATATAATTGTATATGGAACTATATATAATCGTGCATGGTTGTATATTGCTCCATATATAGTCATATATAATTATATATAACCTCATATACAATTCCATATATAATCATGTATGATTATATATAATTCTATATACTTATATATAATTGTATATGGAACTATATATAATCGTGCATGGTTGTATATTGCTCCATATATAGTCATATATAATTATATATGATTATATATAACCTCATATACAATTCCATATATAATCATGTATGATTATATATAATTATGTATGATCATATATAATTGTATATAATTATATATGTGATTCCATATATAATCATATATGATTATATACAATTATATATAATTATATAGAAACATTTTTTCTCGGGTAGTCACCTAATAGTAGTGTGAGTTGGTGAGTAGTCACCTATAGTGGTATGATTTGGTGAGTAGTCACCTAGTAGTAGTATGATTTGGTGAGTAGTCACCTAGTAGTAGTATGATTTGGTGAGTAGTCACCTATGATAGGAAGATTTGGTGAGTAGTCACCTGATAGTAGTATGGTTTGGTGAGTAGTCACCTAATAGTAGTGTGTGTTGGTGAGTAGTCACCTATAGTGGTATGATTTGGTGAGTAGTCACCTAGTAGTAGTAGAATTTGGTGAGTAGTCACCTAATAGTAGTAAATGAAGATTTGATAGATGGATTGGTGAGTAGTCACCTGGAGAATGGATGTGTGGATAGACTGGTGAGTCGTCACCTGAAAAGAAATTTCTTAAAATAAAAATAAAATTAAAATTTTGCTGTAAAGTTGGTGAGTGATCACCTGTAAATGAATAATTAATTAATATTAGAAAATTTTCTTGAGCAAATGGTCGAAACTCCGTTCTAGACTTCGATCTATTTGCACTGGGCTAAAAAAAATTAAATTGTTATAATTATTATTTAATTATAATTTGTTGCTTTGTTATTTTTTTTTTTTTTTTTTTTTTGTCTGCAGCTGTAAATAAAACAAATTAAACTGGCAGATATAGATGTTAGATGGTATGAATGATTTAGTAAATATTATAGTTTTATGATGAAATAGTATGATAAATGCTTAATATAAATTTTATAGTAGTAATAATTGTGTCATAGAAAAGTAATAATAATAGTATAATGATACAGTGATATTTTAAATAATGATATGAACGATGATACAGTAATATAAATAAATAATTAAGTGAATGATTAAATAGGGGTTTATCTTCACAGAGAACGCTGGTACGTCTCTTGGAAGTTTTTGATGTCCTCTTTGTTGTTATTTATCTCGATTCCGTTTTTGTATCCAGGCCAACGTCGGTTACTAGCCTGGCATTCTGGATCAAAAAGTTGAATTGGTACTCCACATCTTTGGTAGTGTCCTTTTTCTCGTTTTCAGGTGGACGAAAACAAAATTCAGCGTGCTTCCAAGCTTGGTTGGCTGTATCCTTTCGAGTACTTGAGACATCATATTGTAACGGGTGTGTTTCCGCTCATTGGCCCCTTAATTAATTTAATAGAAATAAAACAATACCTAGCAAAAATGATTCTAAATTAACAAGGGCGCCACCAGGATTTTGTATCTCGGTTCCTGGAACCGGAAACCAGAGCTGAGCTTAATAATCTACAGGGAGAGAGAGTGGAGGAAGGTGGTCTGAAAGAAATAAATTTTTATTTAACAACGGCACCAAAATTTATTAACAAAATAAAATAACAACCCGTGCACTTGCACGCACTCCAACTCACTTACAACTCACTCACTTAATACTATGACTTATTACTACGGTTTTCTTACTTCACGCTTCCCACCGGGAAGTCGCTACTACAACTTATATCTACCTATCAATAAGACACCTCGTACAAAGACGTCAGTGTACGAGGGCTGTCAATAACGCCTGGCTACAGAAGCAACAGCCTAGTGACTGCAACGTAAGCCAAGAAGCCTCTGCAGCTCACACACACACTCCACACTATTCTTACGTCGCGCTGTCCACCGGACCCTCACGCTCTATCAAAATTCTTAATCCTGACGGTACCCTCTTATGGAGCGTCTATACCGCAGTTTCTAACTAAGTCGCGCTGTCCACCGGACCCTCACGCTCTATGCCAGCGAAACACCTCGCAAACGGACTGCTCGCTTGCGAAGGAACGCTGGTAGCATTCACACACACATAACTCACGCGTCTCACACACACACTGACTCTACTTTACTTTTATTTCCTGGATTACAAAATTAAACTCCAAAAAAGTCAACGTTCAATTCTTACTAAAATTATTCAGTCATTAGCTCGAGATTAAAATCATAAACAATTTTCACAACTAATAATTACTACTTAAAATTTCCGACTTAAAAATCGACGCCTAAACTTATTTCAAAATTACCACGAGTTTAATACTCAGTACATTGTATAATCCTCAGAATATTCTCTATAAAATTAACTAAATTTCTCGGACGTAATCCACACTGACAAATAGTTTTTATAAATAATTCCAATAATAATTTTAGTCTTCCATAGTTCAATATATAAATGACCACGTGGAATTTTTCGATTTATAAATAATTAATAAAGCAATTTGTCTCAATATAAAATAAATTCACGAAAAATTATCCACGGTGGGATCAATTTCTAATTTCGTCGCAATTTTCTTAATACTTAATTTTCCAAATAATAAAATAGTTTCCAAAATTAATACGATATCAATATTTAATTCAAGATAATAAATAGTCTTAATAAAAGATAACTCAATTGTTGTAAATAGTAATAATAATCCAGTTGTTAATTTTACGATTTATTGCGTAATAAAATTCACAAGGAATTTGCGCGCTCAAAATGGATGCCGGCGTTCGTTACCGCGTAGCACGTTTTGACCTCGGGTACCGAATACTATGTCGTGTCGATTGGAACCTTCTCGGTGTTCATAATTTAATTAATATAAAATATATTTATTTAAACCAATCTCAAGATGTTAATAATTATTAACCAACTGTATTAATAAAATTAATTATTCACGACTTGCAAACCCAAGAGGTCTAGAACATTCCTCGGGTATAAACCCCCAGGAGGAACGCTCCCAGCAATGAACGAATCACTTCAATTAAATAATTAATTATTATTGAGCAAAATTATTAAACAATTGAATTATCCAAACTTGAATAAATAAAATGAGAAGTAGTGTATTTGATGAGCCGGGTATATGGCCCCAAGGCTCATCATTACCAAAGTCCAATACCTGGTGTGAATTTGGTTGAAGAAACTCTATGGTTGATACTCGCTTTCTTCTTTGGACTTCTTGATGTTACTCGTTCCAACACTTTACTACTTCTCCGGACACCATGCATGGCTCATCTATATAACGACCCCAAAAATACCCCCTCCTGCTCTCTCTCTAGGCCCGAATATCGATGCGCTCAAATGCTAGTCGAAAAGTTATCGATCTCTGGCGACTTATCGATTAAGGGTAATTTACCCTGTTACAATATATTGGTGTTGTTTGTGTCTGATAATGCGGTAACGAATTTAAAATTGTTACCGTGACTGGACTAGTTGGAAACTCGTCTCGCAACCCTTGTCGAGATGAAATTTTCGACTGAGAGAATTTAATTTTTTCAAAAGTTGGTTTTTGAACCAACTGACGATCTTTAGTTCCAATTTTGTAACTAGTAGTGTCTTGCTTCTCCTTGGAAGTTAATGGAAGTGAATCGGTTTCTGGTTGGACAGGCTCCTTGCATTTATCTTGGTATTTTCCCAGTTTCTGTATCTTAGGTTCGATTGAGTTAAGTCGTTGTTTGACGGCAACGACATCTCGTTCTACTTCACGCACAGAACTTGTCAGGTTGGTGAGTTGGCAATTCTTTAATGAAGAATGGCTTTGCACGAGTCTTTTTATGCCACTCTGGAGTGCTTGGATGTCCTGTGTATTCTTCTGGATTTGGATATGGATTTCCTTCATTGCTTTACAGATATTTTCAAACCATTCAGGCCGTTCATGAGTGAACCTGAAGTTTGGAGCTGTAGAAGTTATGCCAGGCTGAACCATTGTTGGTCTAGGAATTTTGCCAATGTTGAGCTGGGTGACGGATGCTGAAGCTTCTTCGGTGTTGATCGTTGACGTTGTAGAGGTCGGTATTAATGATTTAGGTGGTAATGAAAATGACTGTTTCTTAATATTACAAGTGATTATGGGATCAGAAGATAAAGTTTCTGATTCAATGCTTATTACTAACGACAACTTTGAAATACTCTCAGTTCTAGTCTGAAATGATGGTTGTCGTTTAATTTGACTTGATTTTTTAAAGTTGTCTGAGTCATGTGTGCCGAGACTATGTATAAACATGAGGTCATTAAGTTCATTGCCGGATTTGATTTTTAATTCAGGTTTTGAACTAAGCATTTCTGACTCAGAGTCTGACTCATAGTCCATATACTCATAATCTAATTCGTTTTGGTTAATATCAGGGATTTCTGAACTATTTTCTTCGCAGTTGTTAGAAACCGACCTAACTGGGACACTAGTTTAAGAAATAGGTGCCGTAAGGGTTTGGATCGCGGATATTTGAGCCTTAGTTGGTGTATTGGAGATCACCGGAGTAACTACTTGGTTTTCGGGATCCGGGTTTTTTGTAAAGGGTCGTAAACCAGCTCTTTTCCGTATCTCGTCTGTAGTTCGTGAACAACAGACTGCAGCAATATGTCCACTGCGTCCACAACGGCCGCACACGGTCTGTGAAGATAATTGGTTAAGTGTCTTTTGTAAATTTTCGAACATATCCTGCATCGCGGCTTGGAAATTAGTTATTGCGGATACAAGTACGTCCGAGTGGTCATTTTTTAGAATTCTGTTACCTGAGTTAACTGGGTTTGAACTTGACAATGCAAAAATCGTGGTCTTTTGGTCATTTTCCGATTTAATCATATTAGAATTCGGTAACTCCGATTTAGTAATGGCATTTAATTTCGTTTGAGTTTTTAGGTTATAATCGGAATCCGTGTTAGATTTCGCTTCTTTGTTATTATGTGAGCGTTGACATGAATCTACTACTGGTTGCCAAGAACTAACGCGTTTATATAGTATTAAATAAGTGTCAATATGTTCTTCCGCAAATTTAAATAAAAATTTTGAATTAAATTTTTGAATAATAATCCTAACTTGTCGGTGTTCAGGCATGGGCTCGTCTAATTGAGCAAACGCGCATTGCATTCGGTTAATAAACGCGACTCCGAGTTCGTCATCGGCTTGTCGATAAGAATAGATTTCTTGTAAAAGAGTTTCATCCCATTGATAGGTCTGCCATACTTTAAAGTAAGTGTTTAAAATTGACCAATTAACAAATAATTGTTCATTTTGATAATACCAATCTAAAATATTATCCGTTAATGTTGAAGCGACAACCGGTCTAAAATTCTCTAAAGGAATATCATTGCTGACCATACGTTGTTCTAAAGTTTTAATAAATTTTTTGGCATCTAATTTAATAGATGAATTGCGTGGGGGAAAAAATATATTCCATGATTTTGCAGTCCGGCAAATGTCATTTGTCCGTAAGAGTGCAACTATACTCTGGTACATATAGGAGAGAGCAGCGCTTGGGACTATGCCTGGAATAGTATGTGTGTATTGTTGTGTCTGTGACGCAGGCACATGAGAAGAGACTATCGGTGCTGTGTAAGTATGCGTCACGTGGGGTACGGTAGTGTGAGACTGAGTGTGTGTACCTGGTGCGTAACATGGCATCGGTGGTGCTGTATAGGTCTGAGTTACGTTCGGTAACGTGGTGTGAGGTTGTACGTGTGTAGCCGGTATATACTGAGGTACCAGTGGTACGAGTGGTGGGGCAGGCAGCGGCGCGTACGGTAAACTCGCAGCCCCACTAAGAGTTGGGTTCTGTGCTGTAAAGGAAGGAGGCATACTCGGAGGGAGAGAGCGAGGCGCGGGCGGCACGGAGTGGTTTGCTGCCGAAAAATTTGAACTTGGGAATAATTCCCGCGGCTGAAACGCATATGTTTCATTAACATGGTTATTATTATTCGTTGTATCGGACATCGTTCGAGCTAAGGTACTGGCAAAGGGTGGCATCAATTGATAATATGCCATTTTCCAGGCGTAATTTTCAGCTCTCAACTGTCTAGCTACTTCCTCAACCGTTTGAGTCGCACTAGTTGAATTTTCGGGGTTTGAAGACCTATTTGCGTTATTGTCATTTGAATTTACTGGGTCTTGTACCCTGCCTGTATCGTTGCCGTTCGTACTTGCGGGGTCAACTAACTGTTGTACTCCGCTTACGTTATCACGGACTAACTGGGTAGGGTCGGTGTTATTGTAACCGGTGCTGTTGTGCAGATCGTTGTGTAAGTTGTCCAGTCCAAGTAAATCGTCTGGTAGTTGTGGATAGAGACTTGAACTGGGGGCTTGAGTCGGGTTAAAACTTAATAAATTCTGGCTAGATCTGACTAGATGAGGATTTTGTGGGATCTGATTCGAATTACTGCTGACAGGTACCGAAAATCGATGGACTGGCGTACGAGGAAACATTTTTGATAATTCGAATATTAAATTTTATTTAATTGTTTTCCGGGTGTATTAAGTTTTCAGGGTATTATTTTATGATGACACACTTGACAAAGAATTTTCCCAATGATTATCTTTCTCGGTGACGTATTCAAAGTTAATTTTATAATCCCAAATTTATTTAATGAGTATTCAATACTCGGTGTTATTAATTTAATCCCTAAATTTTAACGTTAAGTATAATAATATTAATATTATTATTATTATCAAAATTCGAACTGCAAAGCTAAATAAAATAAATTATTTTAACGGCGATATCTAATTTTAATAATAAAATATTTTCTACTAAATGTTTATTTTGAAAATAAATCAAATAAGAGATTTAGTTTCGATAGTGAAATACTTTCTAATATTTATTTTAGATGAAAGGTTTAGTTCCGGCTCAACTGAACAAAAGACACTTTATAGAAAAATAAAAGAATTTATTTTATTTCCGAATCTCAATACGTAGTATACGACAACCGATTTTTCGAAGAATATACACGTGAAATGACCTTGAGTTTTGTTTTACTTGAGTTCGAGTATGCAACGTGTTGATGGCTTATGACCCGGCACACAAAGTGTATTAGACAATAACCTTGTAAAGATTTGTATACTGATAAATTTAATACTGAAAATGCTTTTGATAAATTTACTGAGAGTACTTCTCAGCTATGACATCAGCATAATTATCTTTACAATAATAGGATTATAATTTTACAATTTATAGAACAATAGGAATATTTTCAATTTATGATGCTTAAACTAAATGAATTAATATGAGAACGTGAGAATTTTTGTCAATTTGGAAAATTAATTTTATAAATTTACGAATTTATGTAACAAAAATTTCACTATTTGGATGAATTTGGTAAATCTTTTTTTTTTTTTTTTTTTTAACAAAAATTTTGTTAATTAAATTTTAAGTAAATTTTCTGTATAGTATTATATAATTAATGAATTTTTAATTCTATAAAAGATGAATTTGTAAATTTCTAACTTTACAGGGAATAGACGACATTTATTTGAGAGCAGTGTCCCTGTTCGAGCGCCATTGAAACACTAAATTTTTCAATCTTAAAAAAATTTAATTCCTTAGCCCACTAAACCTCGCGGATAAGAGAATAGTCGCCTAAGTTTCATAAAAAGTTTTGGGATCCACTGCTCTTTGGAATATTCCGCTTCCGTATGAATGTCGGTATTTTGTTTAATAGAAAAGGTCTAGACAAAAGTTCTCGCGCATGCCAGTTAACTTGCTTTAATTACTTACAAATTTGACTGCGAAGATGACCCTTTGTCTTTGATTGACCCTTTTGATTGACGAGATTGGCCGAAATAGTTGTAGACGTATTAAATAGATGTTGGCATTCTCAATAATAAATCGTGATTGGCGACAAAGATTATAAAAGAAAACTTAACTTTATTTCACCAAATAAACACTTAGAATAGGATTTATAATATTTCGGTAACGTAGGTTGACTAAATATTTGTAAAATAGAACACTTATATTTACGATTATAACTAATTTTATAATAATAATAGTGAGCGTGGTGAGTAATCACCTGATGCGAAAATAATTAATTTTATAGAAAATAATACAGAATATTAAATTAAATAATGAAATTTTAGAACTTAATGAGATTTTAGTGAGTAATCACCGAATAGTAGTAATAGTGGTAATAGTAGTAAAATGACTAAGAAATATTTTGCGTGGTGGTTAACACCGGGGGATAGATCGAAGTGTCGATCATCGCTCAAGTTTTGAGGTTCGTAGCTGATTTTTCCCTCCTCGTGTCGTCTTGTGACGTCACGGGGCTACACATTAATTTAGCTAGTGTCGGTAACGAAAATTTCGGGTGGTAGTTCGCCAGGCTGGTAACATCGGGACATTTTGTAGTGTCTCAATATATTCTTATATTCTATCTAATATATAAAATTCTCGTGTCACAGTTTTCGTTGCCATACTCCTCCGAAACGGCTTGACCGATTTTGATGAAATTTTTTGTGCTTATCCGGTATCTATGAGAATCGGCCAACATCTATTTTTCATCCCCCTAAATGTTAGGGGTAGTCCACCCCTAAATTTTTTTTTTTATTTTTTAGACAAAATTTTTAATTTCTATTTTTTTATGATACAACATACAAAAATACATAAAATCCTCAATTTTCACCCTTCTACGATCAACCCTTATTTTTTAATAGCCATTTTAGTAATTCAATCATTTTTCCTCTCCGGTCGAAAACTGATCAATCGTCATTTAATTAGTTATCCCCGCCAGATGTCTACAGGTGTCACTTCTGACCCAGTAAACAGCACGGAGTAGGGATGAGAACGAAGCCAGTCTCCTTTCTTTCTCACTTCCTACACAGTTGTCGGCCATCATTATTGTTTATGCATCAAGTGTAGTAGTAACGTTGACAATTATTATTTTGCTATCTCAGTGTAACTCTCATATTAACTTTTAATCATTCCTATTTTATCAATAATAATTAAATTATCAATTTTGAGTGTATTTTGCACGATTAGTTAATCAAGTGATTTTATAACCTCAAAAGTACTCAACACGTGACACGAGCTTCCAATAACAACGGATTTTGTGTTGTAAGTATACTTTTTCTGATTTGTATCGAAAATGTTGTTGATCTTATAAAAATGTAATTTTAATTTAATTTTATTAAAAAAATGTAATTGAACAATTAAGATTTTTATAGTTTCCAAAAAATCAATCATTATGAATCTTTATTTTGAAATTTCAATGGAAATATTGGTTGTATGAAAAATTATAAGAGACAATGTTTTCATAAAATTTAATTTTTTACTTTTGTTTGAAAAATTTTTCCATAAAACTTATATTTTTGTTATAATTTCATAAATTAAAACTAATCATTTCAAAACTGCGGCAAAAATCCTGGCCCTAATTATACTTTTAACATTTTTCATCATTAAATAATTTCATTAATTCTAATTATGTATGTTTTGTACAGTGAGCAATGCCAAGAAAACGCAAAGGGGCTGATTTGAGCCGCAGTACAAGTAAAGCTCGAAACTTGCGAAATAGCAGATCCGAAAGAACAGAAGAACAAATCCAGCAACAAAATACTGATGCACGTGTCAGAATGGCGCAATTGCATCAAGAAGAGCCAGAAGATACACGAGCTGAACGCAATGAAGTCAGAAGATTAGAACAGCGACAATCACGCCGTTTCACAGTCAATAGACGAAGAACAAATGACCAACAACGACAACAGGTACATCGAGCATTTATATCTGATTCATTCCTGCGTCTAGCATTCCAGTATGAGCCCGATATTGAATATTATGCTCATTCAAAAGTGGTAATTGGTACTATGGACAAGGAATGTCCGCATTGTCATGCTCTGAAATTCAAAAATGAGCCAGCTGGGATGTGTTGCGCGTCAGGAAAAGTGCAACTACCTGAAATTGAAACACCACCTGAACCATTGAACGGCTTACTTATCAGCACGGATCCAGATTCTAACGTGTTCCTGAAGTCAATTCGAAGATTCAATTCATGCTTTCAAATGACATCGTTCGGAGCAACAGAAATAGTTCGAAATACTAATGCAAATGGTCAACAATTCAATTCTACATTCAAAATCAGAGGCCAAGTTTATCATAAAATGGGCTCACTGCTGCACATGTTAAATATGCGCGTTCAAATGCTTCAAGATCCATCCGCTGAAACATTTTCAAAACAACTCTTAGATATCGGTGATGGAAAAGTTGCTATAGATGAAACTGGATACGTAAAATTACCGACCGATTTCTGCACAATCGCTGATTTGCAAGATACTCTCATTGAACAAATATTTCCCGACGTACACACACAGTACATAAATCATGAGTGGCTTGCAGAAGGAGCGATTTTAGCGGCAAAAAATATAGACGTTGACAATTTAAATCTGAAGATACAAATGTTGTTGCCAGGGAACTTGGTATCATATAAATCTATTGATACAGTTTGCGACGACAGCGAAGCAGTAAATTTTCCCACAGAGTTTTTGAACTCACTGGATTTGCCAGGCATGCCACCGCATAATTTACAATTAAAGGTTGGATCTCCAATTATCTTGCTTCGTAATTTGAACCCGCCCCGGCTGTGCAACGGTACGCGATTAGTCATTCAAAAATTAATGAAAAACGTGATCGAAGCCAGGATTTTAAATGGCAAGTTCAGAGGTGAAAATATACTCATACCACGGATTCCTATTATACCTACAGATGTGCCAATTCAATTCAAACGTATTCAGTTTCCGATTAGATTGGCATTTGCAATGACTATCAACAAATCCCAAGGTCAAACGATGTCTGTTTGTGGATTAGATTTGAGAACACCATGTTTTTCACACGGACAATTATACGTGGCATGCTCTTGAGTGGGTAAACCATCCAGTTTGTTTGTGTTAGCTAAAGATGGACTAACAAAAAATATTGTTCACGCTATAGCATTAAGAGATTGATATTGTTTAATAGTGTTACTGTCGTAATTGTTTAATTAATGATATATAATTTTAAGGAATAAATTATAATAACTTAAAAATAATGTTTGCCTTTTGTTATTTTTATATTCCCTCATCGTTCACAGCGCTCCATGCTTATTTCACGCATATACCACATTCTTACATACATACAATATACACATTCTAACATACATACATACTTACAATAAGTAAGCTATTTTTTGTCTACACTAGAAATTACTAGGAAATTATTTATATGGCAAAACAACGTTTGCCGGGTCAGCTAGTATACATATATATACATATATATATATATATATATATATATATATATATATATATATATATATGTACATATATTAGGGTATTTCAAAAAAAAAAAAAATTTTTTTTTAAAGGTGTTAAAAAGTTGAAAGTACATTTAAAAACAAAAATTTTGGCGCCTATTAGAGCCCTTAATATTAATATTAAAGTTTGCCTCAATTCATTTGTTATTTTTCTATTTAAATAACACGAGAAAATTTTTTTTTTTACTTTTCAATTTTAATTTCTTCGGAATGGCTTGTTTACGCAATATCCCAGAGAGAAATCTTATAGAAAATTTCACGCTCTACAAAACACGTCTAAGGGTCAAAGTTCCTCAGATCAACCGTTTCAAAGATATTTGCAATCAAAAATAACACCAATCAAAAATTTCAAATATTTTCCAATAAAATTGCAAAAAAAAAAATCATACTTTTTATATTAATATTGTTTTTTTTTTGTAAAATCAATTGAATTCTGTTAATCTGAGATTTAAAATTTTTTTTTTTTTGCTTATTTACTCCATACGTAACTCACAAAAAGTACAAATACGTAAATCTAAAAGTTACAAATATCAAATAAATGATTTTTGGGTCTCTTTTATAACAAATTAATTTTATAATTCATAAAGTTTATAAATTTTTGTAAGATGAAAATGTAAAGTTCCTGATCACACTAAATAAATAAATACTCATCATTGTATTTTATTAAAAATGTTAAAAAAATTATAAATATATTAAATCAATTCAATCAACTATAAAATTTGATTAATTTTTTTCATTTAAAAAATATTGAATGAGCTTTATTCAGCTCCGTCGATAAAAGTAGTATATTCGTTTGATTTGAGTTGTAGTTAGTAAGTTCTGTGTTGGTAAGCTTGGTCGTTCAGTACCAATTTCTCTTTGTTGCTCTGCTTTCAATGCTTTGTTCTATCTTCTCGTCATTGTCTTTCTTTATTGATATTGATTGTTATTTAAATTCGTTATATTATTAATTTAATTTGCTTATAATTAAAATATATAAGTTATAAATTTTATGATCACAATGGTGAAAACAGTGTACTTGATTGGTGATGTATTAAGTGAATTTGGTGGAAAAAAATTACCTTCAATGAAAGAGGTTATGTCACTTTTATTTTATTATCTCAAAACGAAAAATTTTTCAGTGAAAGAAAGCATATCAACCACTGTCGACAAAGTTTTCGAAATTTGGTGTGTGGCACAAATCCCGACAAGAGAGAAAAGATCTGCTTTTTTAAAACTAACCTCAAATCACAATCGATGGAGGAATTTACAAAAAAACTGAAAGAGGAAAAAGTCAAAATCTCAAAAAAAAAATGAATCCTTTTTTCGGGACGAATTAAATAAACTATTTGATATAGCTCATGCTGATGTGCTAAATTTACTAGATAAAGAAAAAAGATTATTTTATTTAGGACAAAAATCTTCCAGTCGACGTGGTTTTATTTCATATAATTCTCAACCAATTCCAGAAGATGTTGAAGATATAGATGTTGATGTAAGCGATGAAAATAATAACTACAGTAATAGTGATAACAATAATGAAGAGAACATTGATATCAATTATAATAACCCTCGCAGTTTCGGAATTACTATGAAATCACAGTGAATTCACAGTGAAATCGTCTTCACCGTAAATCTACTGTGGGTTCACGGTAATTTCATAGTGAATTCACAGTGATTTTGTGCCATTTCGTCACTATGGTTTAGTGGTGGTATCACTGTAGATTCATGGTAGTCTCACAGAGATAACACCGTGAGTTCACAATAGTTCCACAGTGAATTCATAGTAATTTCACTGTGATTTCACCGTCGTTTTACCATGATTTAACCGTGACTTCAGAATGATCTGATAGTTGTAACACCGTTAGTTCATGATAGAGTTTCACTGTGAATTCATAGTAATTTCACTGTGAACTCATTGGGTCCGGGGTAAGAAAATTGTATATGATTAATATATAATTACATCTAATTTAAATATAATTATGTATAATGGTTTTTGTGATTATATATAATCATGTATAATTATATATAACTATATATAATCATGTATAATTATACATAATTATATGTAATGGTTTTTGCGATTTCGAATAATTATATATGATTAATATATAATTATATGTAATAATATGAGATGGTTTTTGCAATTTCGAAAAATTATTTATGATTCTTATATAATTATATGTAACGAAAAAAAAAATAGTCATTTATATAACATATGCAGGACTTGTAGTTCACACGAACATATTTTCTCGCGATGTTCTCTTAGGTCAATTGGTAGCAAGTCAGTCTTCCGAGTATGAGGTTCGCGGTTCGATTCCTGCTCCCGACAGATATTTTTTTTTTTCATGGAAATAATTATATACAATTATTTTTACCCCGGTGAATTCACTGTGAATTCACCATAAATTCACTGTGGATTCATTGTGAATTCACCGTAAATTCACTGTGGATTCATTGTGAATTCACCGTAGATTCACTGTGGATTCATTGTAAATTCACAGTGGTACCACTCTAAACTCACAGCATTACCACTGTGAGATGACCATAAAACTACAGTAACCGAATGGCACAAAATTATGGTGATTTCACCGTAATTTCATCATGGTCGCACTATCTTTTTACTATAATCTCACTAAAATTTCACTGTGATTTTACAGTGATTCCGAAACCGCGAGGGAACAATAATGATAGTGGTACATTTGATGTCGGAGAGTTCGGTAATGACAATGTTGACTATTCTTGTACTGTTGAGACTGATAATGTTGTTAATCATGAAATATCAAGTCAAACATCTAAGTTATCCCAGAAATCTTTGGAAAGTAATACTTCTCGTATAATCTCTGATTATGAAGATGAAATTCCAAAACAACAAGTTCCTAAAATTGATCTAATGACACCAGAACTTGCTGCGGCTTTGGATAGAGCTAATGTGAATAGTAGGTCGGCGACTTACATTTTTGCTGCTTTATTATCTAGCCTAAATATTGATTGTACAAGCGTAAACTTCAGTCATTTGACTATTCACCGAGCACGGGAAAAATTTCGCAAAGAAGCGACGTTAAATCTGAAAACTAATTTGGAAACTGATAATTATGTGCTACATTTTGATGAAAAACTGTTGTCAGATATTACAGGTATAGAACAAGTTGACCGGCTTCCTATTATTTTATCATCATCAGGTAAATTTCAACTGTTAGGAGTCCCCAAACTAGAATCTGGAACTGGACAAAATCAAGCTTCAGCTATTATTACAACAGTAAAACAATGGAATATTAATACTGATAACATCAAAGCATTGTGTTCTGATACTACAGCGTCAAATACGGGTAAATTACTTATTAATTATTAATATATAAAGCGTTTAGTTATAGTAATGTTAAATGCAAAATTCTTATTTTATTTTTACAGGAATCAGAAATGGTGCGTGTGTGTTAGTAGAAAAGGCTCTGAATCGACAACTGTTATACTTGCCATGTCGACACCATATTTTTGAAATTGTTCTTTGAAGTGCATTTGAAATATACTGGCCTGCTTCATCTGGCCCAAACGTTCCAATTTATCAGAGATTTAAAAAGAAGTGGGATGAAATTGATCAATCAAACTTTACGGCTGGTATTTATGGCCAAGAAATTTTGGAAGTTATAACACAAATCAAAGATGAAATTTTGAAATTCGTTAATAATCAAATAGAAGTAAAATTTTTTAATCCAGCGCTAAAGAATTATCAACTGATGTTAAAGTGAAACATGAAAATTTATGAAGTTCCGTATAATCATCTATTTTACACTTAATAATTAACCCCGTTGTAAATAAAAATATTGGAAATAAATTTCACATGATTATTACACTCTTAATCATCATTAACGATTACAATTGCATTTGTAAAATATTTTCTAACTTTTACTTCACATCAGTTGATAATAATTAATGTTCTTTACTTTGAGGTTGCAATTTAATTAATTTTATTTTGACTTTGAACTTTTTTTGTAGATGGATCATTGTCGTGACGATTACCGTGAACTCCTGCAATTATCATCGATATTTTTTAGTGCTACTACCTCAAATATTACATTTAAGCGTCCTGGAGCCGTCCATCATGCAAGGTGGATGGCTAAAGCAATATATAGTTTAAAAATTTTTTTATTTAGAAATGAATTTCATCTTACTAAATCAGAAATAGCTGGATTACGAGAACTTAGTTTATTTATCATAATATTCTATTTAAAAGCTTGGTATACTGCGCCGTGCGCTATAGCAGCACCTAATAATGATTTAACTTTAATTAAAGAATTAATTTCATATAAAAAATTTAATAATACTATTTAACGGGCATGCTCAGAAAAATTAGCCGATCACTTGTGGTATTTAAATAACGAGTTGTCTGTTTTATCTCTCTTTGACGAAACTGTTTCAGTTGAAACAAAAAGAAGAATAGTTCATGCTTTAAAAAACTGTGAAACCAATGAAACTACGAGTCGTTTTATAATCGATAAGAAAAATTTAGAGTCATTATTAAATAAAGATCTTAGTCAATTTGTATCTATGAGATCGATAAATCTGTTTAAATCGTTTGATTTGTCGTATGATTTCATTGATGAGGATGTAACTTTGTGGCCTCAGAATCTAAATTACAAAAGAAACTTGGAGTATTTTCAGAAACTTCAAGTTGTAAATGATGTAGCAGAACGCGACGTGGCATTGATAGAGCAGTATAATCGATGCTTAACGAAAAATGAAGAACAGCTTCAGTATTTATTGCAAGTAGTGACAGAACACAGAAAACGTTATCCTAATTGCAATAAAAATAATTTTATAAAACTGTAATATTTTCAAGTTAGAAAAAATTTTATGAATTGTTGTTAAATATTGTTTTTTGTTATAAAGAATTGATTGTTTAATAGAATTTATTAGTATTTGGTAGAAAATAAAATAAATTTGTTATAAAAGTGACCCTAAAATCATTTGTTTGATAATTTTAACCTTTATATTTATCTATTTGTACTTTTTGTGAGTTACGTATGGAGTAAATAAGCAAAAAAAAAAAATTAAAATCTCAAATTAACAGAATTCAATTGATTTTACAAAAAAAAAAATTAGGAAAACGGTTGACCCTAAAGGCCATCCCTGCAACTTCCCGCTAATTCCGTTAATACCTGGCCGCTTTTTTGAGCTCTTCGAGCTCAAAAGTACAATCTGTGTGTTGTTTTAAGCTCTCCGAGCTCAAAAAGATACCTTTTCTATGCTTTTGAGCTCTTTGAGCTCAAAAGTCTGATAGAAGTTTCATGGAACACTATTTTTTGAATGTTCATACCGCAATAACTTTTGAATGAATGAACCGATTTTTACGCGGTTGGCGGCATTCTACGTAGTTTTTTAAGCCTTATAAATAATTTCTAAGTTTCAATTGGTCAAACTAGAAATTTCGGAGTAACTCTGAAAAAACACTTTTTTCGGTTTTCTTTCGTTCACGATATCTCTCGAACGAATCAACCGATTTTGACCAGCTTGGTGGCAATCGACGTGGTTTTATGATGTTAAGAGCTGATTAGTTTTGGAATCGATCGGTAGAGCTGTTTGAAAGTTATTCCAAAAATGTCGAAGTTATGTTGAAAAATCCTTATTTCCAAATATTTCGTCGAGGATATCACTCGAACTAATCAACCGATTTCCACGTTTTCGGCGGCAATCGACGCGGATTTTTAACTTCTGAAATTATTCTATATCATCAAAAACGATCCGAGAAGAAATGACGAAGTTATGTGAAAAAAACACTTTTTTCGGTTTTCTTTCGTTCACGCTATCTCTCGAACGAATCAACCGATTTTGATCGGGTTGACGCCGATCGGCGTGGTTTTTCAAGCTTAAGGGCGGATTAGTTTTTGAAGTTGATCGATAGAGCCGTTTAAAAGATATTCCAAAAAAACTACTTTCAAAAATGATGTTTTTCTTATTTTTTTTAAGATTTTTCAAGATTTCTTAAAATCTATCGGTCCGAATCGGTTCAAATTCTCAGGAAATCTAAGTTCAGCGTAGCCCTTTCGAATGGCACCAACCGCGATGAAATCGGTTCAACCGTTCAAAAGTTATAAGCGAGTCACATAGTCACACACACACACACACACACACACACACACACACACACACACACACACACACACACACACACACACACACACACACACACACATACATACATACAGACATAGTGACAACATCGCGGGGGTAGTCAGGGAAGCTTCCTGTGACCTTCAAACGTCGAGATCTGATGAAAACTCGATTTTTGCCAAACGGGGTAAAAACAATAACTTCCCGATTTTTGAAAATCTGAGATTTTTAGCGGGAAGTTAAAACAATATCAATATAAAGTATGATTTTTTTTTGCAATTTTATTGGAAAATATTTGAAATTTTTGATTAGTGTTATTTTTGATTGCAAATATCTTTGAAACGGTTGATCTGAGGAACTTTGACCTTCAAACGTTTTTTGTAGCGCGTGAAATTTCCTATAAGACCTCTCTCTAGGATATTGCGTAAATAAGCCATTCCGAAGTAATTAAAATTCAAAAATAAAAAAAAAGTTTTCTCGTGTTATTTAAATAGAAAAATTAAAAATGAATTGAGGCAAATCTTAATATTAATATTAAGGGCTCTAATAGGCGCCGAAATTTTTGTTTTTAAATGGACTTTCAACTTTTCAACACCATTAAAAAAAACGAAAATTTTTTTTTTTTTTTTTTGAAACACCCTAACATATATATATATATATATATATATATATATATATATATATATATATATATATATATATATATATATATATATATATATATATAATCGTGGACATTAATTTAAGTATGTTTTGAAATTTACTAGAAAATAGCCGTTTATAAACTAAAAATTTTTAAAACTGAAAATGATGTCGTTTATAAAATGAGGCAATCATTAAAAAAGACAATATTAAATAATGATTAGTAAAAATTATGCAAAATGTAAACTTGTACCAACCTTAAAATGTAATAAAGTAAAATTCAACCAACCAAAAAAAAGATAAACATTAAAAAACTCAATAGTAAATCGAGCGAATTTAAAAAATTGTCATTAATAGAATGATATATTTTTAAATACGGCTAAGTAAAAAAAAAGTATTAAAAAAAAACTAAATTAAAAAAAAATAAACAAATGCATATCTTGAAATTAGAATAAAAATAATTTTAAAATAAAGTATTTACGTAATGTTGACATTTGTTAAAATTGGTACATCGTGAATTTTGCCAATTCAAAACTTAGCCACGCGAAATCAGCCAATAGTAAACTTTGCGATTCATGAAATAAGTGAATGCTAAATTTTGTTAACAATTAAAATAGCCGTTTGTAAACTCAGTGGTTTATAAAAGTAGCAGATTCTTAATTTTAACGCTTATTAATTTATCTATTATATATTTATTTATGATATTTCTGAAGCTATAAAACTTAAAGATAAAAGCCTTTTCTCAACTGCAGGTCAGTCAAGAATTGATTTTCCGAAATTTTACTCACGGAGAATATTTGTGCAAATATAAATAATGCTGTGAAGCGGGAAAAAATAGAAGTTACGGTAATTATTACGTGAAGCGTTCCACATTCACGTAACAGGATATTGGTGGGAAAGGATTGAGAAAGGAATGTGGAGAGGATTATCTTAATGTGAGTTTATAGAATATGCGAGAAAAAATTATTAGATAGCTCGGACTGGGATTCGAACCCAAAACCTTCCGAAGACATGTCGGCTACTCTACCATTTGAGCTATCCGGTCTATACTAAGTTTCCTTTCGCTTATTTTATATACATTAAGCCACACCGTCCATCTTACGGCAAGCATTTTTCAAATATAAATAATGCAGTGAAGCGGGAAAGAATAGGAGACGCGGCAAGTGAAACGGCAATAGAAAAATTATTTTCACGAACAATAATTTAATTCCCGAAATTCGAACTAAAATCCGACGCATAAATTTATTCAAAAACACTCGTACTTTTAATACTCAATATTAAAATAATTCTTATTAATTTTAACTAAAATTCTCGGACTTAATATCCACGCTGGTAAATAATTTCTAAGAATTTTATCAAAATGATGAAATTAAATTATTAAAAATAAATTCCAGAACGTAAGTTCAATATAAAAATAACCACGTAGAAATTCCAATTGAAATAAATAATTAATAAACAATTTATCTCAATATAAAATAAATTAACGAAAAATTATCCATGGATAATTTACGTGCACGGGTAAATCAATCTTAAATGCGCCAAAATCTCAGTAAATCAATTCTCACTAAATAGTGTAATGTTAAATAATTATTTCCTTGTAATAATTAGTATTAATAAATAATAATTCAATTGTTCTTAATAAATTATCGCGTGAAATACTCAGTAAAGAATTTGCGCGCTCAAAATGGACGCCAACATTCGTTAGTGCGTAGTAGAGTTTGACCTTGGGTACGTATTAACTGCATTGTACAATTCAACCGACGCTTGACTGGTCCGTGAGAAGACAATGGAATTTCTCGAAGAATTTATTATTCGGTTTTTATTTTATTAAATAAAATATATGTAACTAAACCGATTTCTCAGATGTTCAAGAATTATTAATAATTAATCAAGTAAATTAATTTTTATCAAATAAATTCTCACGACAATTTACACCACAAGGCCCTTGAGCAGTCTTCTGGTAAAAATTTCCTTGAGGGACGCTCAACACCAACTAACGAATGTAAATCAATTGCAATCAATTAATTATTGAATTATTACGAATTAAATAATTATGAACAATTAATCAGAGGAGAAGTAAACCGAGTATAAACCCCGCGGTCCACTCCTAGCCCACAAAGTAATTATTGTCACCTTGTTGAATATACGATGATCTAACTCACTACTGGAGATTGAAGTCCTAGATGTTGTTGGCTTCTGTCGATAGGTAACTACTCCGGGGATCGGTCCTTCTTGATTTCTGTGGCACTCCATCTGGCAGTTACACTACTTCTCTCTGACACAATGCACGGCTCACCTATAATAACCCCAAACTACCCCCTCCTACTCTCTCTTTAGGTCCGAAGATCGAGACGCGCCAGTGCTGCGTCAAACAGTTATCGATCTCTGGCGACATATCGATGTAGGGTGATTTTACCCTGTTACAAGCCTTATGAGCTCTTCGAGCTCAAAAGCACAGAACAGCGATTTATTTGAGCTCGGAGAGTTCAAAATTACACAAAAATTATATTTTTGAGTCCGAAGAGCTTAAAAAATAAGTGAATTGTTGAGCACTTAGGTATGGAGGTAGCGGGAAGTTGCAGGGATGGCCTTTAAGGTCAACCGTTTTCCTAATTTTTTTTTCTTTTATGGATCTGATCGAGTCAGACATGAACAGATCTGATCAGACATGAAAATGCCTGGCCAGGTCTGATCAGACCCGGTCATTTTTCATATCTGATCAGATCTGAAGACTCATGCCTGTTCATAACTGATCATTTTTTCTCGGGAGGTTTACATACATCCACACCTATATACATACACACACACACACACACACACACACACACACACACACACACACACACACACACACACACACACACAAACACACACACACACATACCTCGTGTCGGACTTGCTGGGTCCCACATCGGGCGCCTCCCCAGGTGGCGGATAGGGGAATGCCCGGCATATCTGCACGCCAGATGCGTCGGGTGCCAAGGAAACAGAATACTCGGAGTGAACCAAAACCTAGCAAAAGATGATATGAAAATGCCAGATCAATTTCAAACATCGTCTACGGTGCAGAGGGGGGATACTTCAGTGCCGGCAAGGGAAAGCGTGCAAACGGGCCTGAACTCGTCGTTATCAAGCGACCGTTTGAACAGCGGAGTAGACCCCATGGCTCTGCTGTCTAGCAATGCTAGCAAGGTTATAGGGAGTACGAAATCAGCCCAGATGGCAAAGAACGGACAGCTGAGCAACATTCCTCCAAAAAGTGGAGGACCTTTTGCGCCTGTCACTAATCAAACCTACCGAGGAAGAATCAACTCTGTACCGACCGTTACAGGCCAACAGTCACCAATGGAGAGGCTCGGCATCAAGATCGAAGAGTTAGCCGAGTTTATAAAAGACAAGAAGAATCTCCATCATGAGATTAGAAAATTGGTTACATCTATCACTACAGCATATAGGTTAGCCAACAAATCACCAGGCATGTCGGCCTCAACGACCCAAACAACTCCGAGTCTGACCAAAAAACCACAGCCATCTTTGGTCACTCCTAAAAAATTACCACAGCAATAATCGAGAAGCCACCACAGAAAAAGACAGCCCGGGAGGACGTCTGGACTACAGTGAACCGAAATAGGAAGAAGAAGGAAAAAGAGCATGAAAAAGCGGCTCCTCCTAATAAAGCTCAAAACCAGCCAAGTAAGGGTACCTCTAAGAAACCGAGGAGAAAGAAGACAAGAACTAAGGCTGTTCTTGTCCAACCAGTAGACGGCTAAACTTATGCCGATATCCTAAAGGAAATCAAGGCCAAGGTAAGCCCTGTCGAGACAGGCGTAGACATAAAGTCTATTAAAAAGACGAAACACGGAGGCGTTCTCCTTGAAATGGCTCGAAAGACCGAAGACAGCAAGGCTTTAACCGATGCAGTAAGGTCAGCCACTGCAAACATCGGCACGGTCAAGACGCTAACACCAACAACAACGATCGAGATCCTCGATTTGGACGAAATCTCTACCGAGAGCGAAGTCCGTGAAGCACTCAAACGTGAATTCACTGACAGCCTGGAGGTCAAACGGGTAAATTTGACAAAATCGACACCACGAGGAAATCGGGCAGCCTTCTGCGAAGTAGACGAGGCCAGTGCGATTAAGGCCTTTGACAAGGCCCATATAATGATCGGTTGGGTAAACTGTCGTATACGCCCAGTTGCAAAAGTAACCCGCTGTTTTAAATGTCTTAGTTTTGGACACCAATTACGCAAGTGTGCGGGACCAAACAGAAGCAGGTGCTGCTACAAATGTGTCAGAGAGAACCACAAGGCCGTAAACTGCACGGAGAAGCCAAAATGCTTCCTTTGTGCTCCAGACAAAGATGCCCAGGATGGTCTATGCCATATTTCTGGCACTGGGGCTTGCAGGGCATTCCGCACAGCACTTGCAGAAGTCAAGAGAGAGCAGAAATGACACGCATACTACAAGGCAACCTGAATAGGTGCGCTTTGGCGCAAAACCTGCTGCGCCAGCGTGTCTTTGAAGATAAAATCGACGTCTGCTTCATCTGCGAGCAATATCTAAACATCGAAGGTAAAACATGGTTCGCAGACGAAACTGGCACGGCAGCAATTTGGATTGTGAATACAAAGAACGTTACCGTCAACAACAGTGGAAGTGGAGCAGGTTTTGTCTGGATTCAAACCCCCACAACCTACTTCATGAGCGTCTATCTCTCACCTAACGAAGGGATTAGTGTGTTCCGACAGAAACTGGCAAATATAGAAGATGCGGTCACTAAGTTCAACGGCGAAGTCATCGTAGCCGGAGACTTCAACGCTAAATCGGCTGAGTGGGGCGCTGCTTTCTCCGACACAGAGGTAACGAGGTCGCTGACGTCGCGGCTAGACTCGACCTCATAGTGCTGAACACCGGGAGCACCACGACCTTTAGAAGACCAGGGTACCAAGAGTCCATCCTCGACATTTCATTGGCGACTCCAAGGACTGCCAACATGATCGAAGACTGGACTGTATCCGAAGAATACAATGGCAGTGACCACGAGTTTGTGACATTCAACGTTGGATTGTCATCTACTCCGGTTTCACAACGCGACCTTTCTAAGCGGAAGTGGAATGCCAGAAGGCTTGATCCAGAGGCATTGCGAGCTTCACTTGCACGAAGCTGGTCTATCCTTCAGAACAACCCGACTCCGGATACCTGCAGCGAGACGGAAAAGGCAGTGCTAAATATTTAATGAGATTGCTGCCGCATGTGACGCCTCTATGCCGCAGCTGAAAAATAGGAGTTTCCACAGGCCGGCGTACTGGTGGTCAACAGATATAGCAGAACTTCGCAAAAGATGTCATAAGCTACGTCGACGAGCAACGAGAGCGGCGAAACGCTCCCCAAGCGAGGACTTGTATTCAGAAGAGTACAAGCAGGCCAAAAAGACGCTAAATCGAGCCATTGAAGCGAGAAAAGCGATATTGTGGAAACAGATCTGTAATGATCTCGACAAGGACATTTGGGGCAAAGCCTACCAAATTGTCACCAAACGACTTGAAAAGGCTTCACCAGAAGCGTCAAAGTCTCCTGCCTTAATGGACAGCATTGTAGCGGAGCTTTTCCCCAAACACCCGCCGCGGGAGAAGAAACTACGCTAAAAACAGCGAAGGAACACCCATCACAACTAAGGAACTACAAGACGCGGCCAAGTCACTCAAAACAGGAAAGGCACCTGGACCTGATGGCATCCCGGCAGCAGTGATCAAGATTGTAGCCCTGGAATATCCAGACATACTCCTGAACACCTACAACGCATGCTTGGCAACTGGCACGTTTCCCGCGGTCTGGAAGCGGCAGAGATTGGTTCTCTTAGACAAAGGAAAGGGAACCCCCGTAACACCTTCGTCGTTTAGACCACTCTGTATGCTAGACATTGCTGGAAAACTGCTCGAGAAGCTCATACAAGGGAGACTTCGCAACGACATCGACCGTGCTGGAGGTTTTGCCACCAACCAGCATGGCTTCCGGAAAGGTCGTTCGACAGTCGGAGCGATCGAGAAAGTTATGAAGACAGCAACACAAGCATAGTCTGGTAGCCTCAAAGCTCGTAAAGTATGTCTTCTCCTCACACTAGATGTCAAAAACGCATTTAACAGCACAAATTGGAGAGACATTTTAGATGCTCTGGAGCACAAGTTTGACGCGGAGCTAGAGAATCTGGCACTAGTCGACAACTACCTGGACTAAAGAAAGCTAATAGCGGAAACTACGGAAGGCCCACAAGAATACGGCATAACGGCTGGCGTACCGCAAGGCTCAATAATGGGGCCCGATCTATGGAATGCGGACTACGACGAGCTTCTTGAAATCTCGTTACCAAAGCAAGTAGAGATAACGGGCTTTGCAGACGACGTTGCGGCCACGATAGTAGTAGACAGCGTAGAAGAGGCCGAATTACTGATCCGGGAAACCATTGATGCCGTCGAGACCTGGCTTGATCAACACCACCTGAAACTCGCCAAGCATAAAACCGAGATGATTGTTCTGACACGTCAAAAATGGTTCCCAAAACCATTCGCTGTGGACATGGAAGAAACAACACTGACGTCAACAAGGGCCCTGCGCTATCTAGGGGTAATGATAGACGAGAAACTATCTTTCCGCGAACACCTTGACAGTGCATGCAAGAAAGCCAGGAAGACGGTGTCTAGCCTAGCAAGAATCATGACCAACACTATGGGACCAAGAACCAAAAAGAGAAGAATTCTTCTAGAAGTAGTCCACTCGGTACTGCTTTATGGAGCAGAAATATAGGCAGGCATATTGAAACAGAAGACCTACGGACGAAAAATAGCGGCAGTACAGCGGCGAGGTGCTCTCAGGGTTGCCTGCGCCTATCGAACGGTTTCCGAGGCGGCTATATTGGTCATTGCGGGAGCCGCACCTATCGACCTACTCGCGTTTGAGAGAGCGAAACTCTATGACGCTAAAAACAGTGACAAAAATATGTAGGACGCAAGAACGAAGATAAAGGCGGAAACAAAACAAGAGTGACAGGACCGATGGACATCGGGAGAGACGGGCAGATGGACAGCACGCCTGATCCCAAACATCAACGTCTGGCTTTCTCGGGAATATGGAGAAACGGACTTTTTCTTGACCCAGCTATTGACGGGACATGGGCAGTTTCAATGCCTATCTTTTTAAGGTGGGACTGCAAAGCACACCAACGTACAAATACTGCCCAGACAAAATTGACAACGTCGAGCACACGTTCTTTGAGTGTGACCGGTGGAAGGACTACAAAAGCAGTACTGATGAAACTATTGGCACCACGCTCTCCCCTGAGAGCTTAGTAACCTGCATGATCAAAAAGAAGATAACTAGTCAGCTGTCGCAGCCTATGCACAGCGTCTTTTAAAGGAAAAAATCGCAGAAAGAGACTACTAACTAGGAGCAACCGTCGTGAGACGCAACACGGACTGGATTGAAGTAATGCTAACGCGGTCCCGATCCAGTCTTCCCCGTAACTTCTATGAGGAAAGAGAGAGGAGGATGTTTAGTCGGTATTGTTGTAAATAATATTGACTTCCGAGTCCGACATACCCAGGACAAACATCTCGTCCTGGTATACGTAAATGTATTTGACCTCCTCTATAAAAAAAAAAAAAAAAAAAAAAAACACACACACACACACACACACACATACATACATACATACATACATACATACATACATACATCCATACATACAGACATACAGACACCATCGCGGGAATAGTCAGGGAAGCTTTCTAGGATCTCAAAATTTAAAAATCTGATGATAACTTGATGATTTTCGAAAAACGGGGTAAAAACAATAACTTCCCGATTTTAGAAAATTTTCAATTTTCTTAGCGGGAAGTTAAAAAAATTCTTAAAATTAATCGAAATAAATTCAGGAGAATTAACAAAAAAAATAATTTATTTAACAAAATATATGTCGGCGGTCGATATTAATTTTTTACAAAAATTAAAATGTCGTTACTTCAATTTTCTTTTACACACTTGCATTAATAACTCAGCAACCACGCTATACAATAATAGCAATAAAAAATTGATTATCTGTAAAGTCGGTTTACGGACGATAGTCTTACGTGATAACGTCATAAAGAAACATTGATGAAAAATTGCATACTTTTATAAATTGAATTGAATTGTTATCACTGAATCATCATCATTTTGTATTTAAAAATTAAAAAATTTTGAATGTTTAAAAATTATTTTAAAGAAAAAAAGAGAATCATCTTCTCTACTGAGAAGTACCCGGTTCTTTCTTCGTTGAAGTTGGCGACGCTAGTCGTCGTTTCCATTGGAATTGATTTTCGCCGATAGTTGATTTAGGTCCGTATAACAGTTAATGGACCTATACAACAGTTATTAGTTACCTCTGCTCCTGTAGTACTGACCAACGAAACTGTCATCGAGGGTGATCGTCGTATTGGGTAATGCGGCAATGCAGCGTCGATTTGTCCTCAAACCTCTCGGATGTTTACGCCGCTCAGTGCCTCGCTCGCTTCGGTACTCGCTTATTGTCGTCGTATCGCTATCCTTGTCGCTCCAATTTGTAGCCTCGTACTCGCTGTTACTCGTTCTATTTCCGTCACTCGTTCAGCGTTGCGGATTTTTACAAAATAAATTCATGAAAACTAGTTAAATTTTCATTCATTCACACATAACATTCACGACGTTGGATTCGAGCCTGGGAGGCGATAATACCCCAAGTTTGGGCGTTGAATAAAAATCTACCACTTTACAAAATATATATTAGGGTATGCCAAAATTCAATTTCCGTGAAGAATCTTTTAAAATTGGAATTTTGAGTTTCGCTCTTAACAGGAGCTGTGTTTAGGCATTTCCTGAGATATTTTGGGTTGACACGATTTATTTGATTTTCATAGAATTTTTAACAGGAGCTTCCGGGCATTTCCGCTGAAATTTCCGCATTTGGTCGGATAGATTAGATAAAAATAACTCTGTGAAGTATATAACGTATTAAATCAGTTTATCATAAACATAATTTTGCACTTTTAACAGGCATGGTTAGGTCTGATCATTTTTTCCCAGGTATACCTCTAAATTTTCAAAGCGGTACCCAGAACTTGAACTAGCTGGGGCCGTATAATTTTAACAACACTCTAACCTCTAAAAGATTTATATAAATTTTATTCATATGAAATATAATTTTATTAATATTCACTAAGTTTTTTTTAAGTCCAAATAAACTTTTTTATTACTATTAAATAAAATTGTCTCTCAGTATAGCTACAGGTGGGGTAAAAGTGTGCATAATATCTTACATGTCGAATCAGACTTTAGACTGTATTTTCATAATTATGAGAAGAAAAAGACGTTTGTTTTCGAGAAAAGATTTTTATTAGTTATTATAAATCTGTAGCTTTCATTTAAATTAGAAATAACAACACTATCAATAAAAAATACCCTCGCGGTTTTGATAATGCCGTAAAAATACCGTAATTTTTCGGCATTTATGCTCATGCCGTATATTTACCGTTATAATTCGGTAATAATGCGGTTAAACTATAGTTGTTTTGGCCAGTTTTTATACTGTAGTTATCCAGTATATATACTGCACTTATGCTATACAGTTACCAAAAATATACTATACAATTACCGCATTAATGCCCAAATTTTACCCAAAAAATTCCAAATAATTACCGTAATAATACAGTAATTTTGCCGAATATTTTCTGACATAATGGACAATTATTAAAGATTTAGTTTTATTTTTAGTTCACTTCTATGTTAGAAATGAATAAAATGAAAAATTTCAAATTTTGCTTTTTATTCTCCATCGCTACTTTGCAAAAACAAATACTGTTTTTGAATAAAAAATATGTAAGAATATTAGAATATTATTTTTTAATTAGGTATTTAGCGATAATTAATATAAAATAATACATATGTTAAGTAAATATATTCTAATTTTAATTTCAATTTTTAATTTCTCACTTAGAAAATTGCAAATTTTCTAAAATCGAAAAGTTATATTGTTTCACATATATAACTATATTATTTAATTTTAAATATGCTTATCGTAAGATGGACGGTGTGGCTTAATGTATATAGAATAAGCAAAAAAACACTATGGTATAGACCGGGTAGCTCAAATGGTAGAGTAGCCGACATGTCCTCAGGAGGTTCTGGGTTCGAATCCTAGTCCGAGCGTTGTTTAATTTGACACCATTTTTTAAATATGGTTTTAATACAGTCATTTTACCGCCTTATTACCGTAAAAATGCCGCATTTTCAGCGTAAATGTATCGCATTTTTACGGTAAATGTTCCGTAATTTTTCGATAAAAAAACTGACCAAAACAACCGAAAAAATTCTGAAAAAATACCGCATTAATACTGTATAATTGCGACATTTTTTCGGCATTTACAAAACCGCTAGGGTAATAACAGCCAAACAGAACCAACAATTCAAGTACTGTTTGGCTAAATTGCAAAGATACGTATATTTGAATCCCAGTTAAGACAGAATGTGCCATTAGTCATGTCATCACAACAGGATGAGGATGTGTTTCATTCTTAGTTTATTTTTCAAATATTATTTCAGTAGACTTGCGTAGATTTAGAAAATAATGTGAAAAATCTCAAAAATATAATTTAAAAAAATAAATCTGGAAAACGGTTGACCCTGCAAGCCATTCTTGGAACTTCCCGCTATGTACGAGTTCAAAACGCTAGAGAAATTATCTACTTTTCAGTTTTGAGCTCTTCGAGCTTTTATATAATTTTATAATTTTTCAAGCTCGAAAATCTAGTGGTTGTTGAACATGCTTTTTTGAAATTTTTAATTATGGTATTTTCCTATCGAATCAATCGTTTTTGATGGGACTCACAACAATCGACGCACATGGAAAGAAAATTGTACGAAAAATTACAATGAAAACATCGTAATTTTCAGTATAGGACATTGTAGTGCCGGACCAGAACTCAAACATCGTAATTTATACGATACAACATCGTAAATTTCTATCACTCAAATTAAAAAGAAGTTTAGGTCACCGAAAAAATAATTCTGTATCACCGAGGAATTGAACCCGATGTCTTCTCCGCCACATGCCCAAGGTTTATTCCCTTACACTAGGGATGGTAAACTCGATTTCGATTCTACTCGACAGGCTGCATGCTTGTACTGCAGTACTTGAACATCTCTGTACCAGAACTTGAACAATCATTTAGTATGGCTTTAGACACTTTGTGTTAAAATAAAAATAAAAGATTTTAGGCCCAAAAATAAGTATTTATTATATATTTTTTATTTTTTTTTATTTTAACCCCGCTTTTCAGACTTCTGTCTCGATGGGGGTCCGGCCGAGACCGGAAGGGGACTCCAGGCTGATCGGTACATTAAGTTTGACAGAATAAGTTTGGCGGTATTACATACTTTTTCAGCCTGGAGAGTAATGCGGCGATGGGCCGACTTTGGGGAAACTGCACGCATTTGCCTGTGCCCCACCGGTAGCCCAACAGGGCTTGGGGAAACCATCGAAAAACCCAAACCTGTACAGCCCGGCGTGAGTTACGAGCGCCGATGTTCACTGAAAATTAAATTTCAGCTCACACCGGGATTCGAACCCACGTCTCACCAGTCCCAAACAAGCATGACAAGCGTTATACCGCTTAGCCATGGGACTGGCTGTATTTATTATATATGACATTAAAGTTAGCAGTCACTTGACTATTTTTTAATTTTTTTTTAACAAATAAATAAATTTGTTCCACCCTGAATAAAAAAAAAAAGTATTGAGACAAAGAAAAAAGTATTGAAAAGTATTGGATTGACTAGAAAACCAATACTTTTTTCTTTGTCTCAATACTTTTTTTTTATCAGGGCAAAAATATATTTTCAAAAAATTGCATTTTTAATTTTTTTTAATTTTTAAATGTTAATTTTTTTTTTCTAATTTTTTTTACCATAATTTACTTGTTAAAAAAATTCTTAAAATTATCAAATATCTGCTAAATTATATTATAAAATTAACATTAAACATACATTTAAGTCCTTTACTTTAAAAAACATTCAAATGTATTTTTACCTTTTGTTTACAATGTGAGGTTAGAACGTGTAATTTTTTTTTTATTTCTCAAACACTAATATTCGCCCTAAAAATGATAAATTTTGTTTATAGTTTTTTTCATTTACTTTATTTGTATAATTTTTTTGTTACTATACGATTAAATGTATTTTTTAAAACACTTTAAAATATTTATTTAACATTGAGTTAGACAGTTCAAGTACTACTGTCTTATATATTTTGCAAAATGATCTATATTTTTGATTAGTTAAGTTTTTTTGTTGAACGCTCAAATATTTTGGGTTATTTCGCCATTTTTCTATTGTGGTGGTGAGTATCATTTTCATTAAAAAATGAATACTAATCGACACTTTGAATGATCCCGTCATTATATATTAAATAAAATATAATATTTAGTTTTATCATTAAAAAATATTTCTTGTATCATTAACTAAGACATCAAGTTATCTTAATATACATTAAATATTAATGTTTACGGCCGGAGTTTTTTAATAATATAAGAATTTCCAAACTGTTCAAGTACTAGGACCATTTTTAAAATTGTTCAAGTACTGGGTACTTTACCTTACCATTACAACAAACCTTGTGATTGAAAATCATACAAATATAAATTTGTTAATTGTTTGATATTTATTTATACTAAATATTATTTCTTTTCAATATCGTGTTCCAGATGCCATAAGGGCGTATAAAAAATTTTTTCGGGAATTGACGTAGTTTCGTTTGAAACATGCAGAAATGCTAAAAAAAAATTTTATACGCCCTTATGGCTTTCGGGACCCACCTCGGATGCCATAAGGGCGTATAATAAAAATTCTATTGTTTTTTTAAGTCCAAAAAAAATTTGTAGTTCGAAGAAAAATTTTTTTTTGTATTTCTCGACGTTTCATACAAAAGTACATCGGTTCCCAAAAAAAAATTTTTTTATACGCCCTTATAGCATCCGAAGTAAGTCCCCGAGAAAAAATATTTATATATAAATTGGTTATATATGATTATATATGAAAAATGGCCAAATATAATCATATCTAATCATATATAATTATATATAACAATATTTAATTATATATTTATTACATCTAATTAATTATTGAATTAATTTTATGGATAGAGTATTTAATATGGTCCTACGCAATTCTCTGTAACCAATTAAAATTCAAAGAAAAGTATCTAGCTATAATTTTACGGCTATAACACCAGCGGTCACCCATCCAACTATTAACCCTGCTCAATGCTGCTTAACTTTAGTGATCTCCGTGCGTCTTGAAGTTTCTGTCTGCTGTGCTGCTGTCTTATATGACTCTATGATCTACATAATGTATCATATGGGTTTATCATAAATATAATATAAAAATTGATTTTATAATATATTTGGATAGTCATAATTCATAATTTATTTATTTGACCGAATCTCATTATAATATAACACTTATTTGAATAATAAAATAAATGATGATTTTACTATTAGGTAGTAGCAGAGCAGACCAAAACATCTCATAGGAAATGTAACAAATTTTGTATTTCAGAATTATTTAAACGTAATTATAAACATCATTTTACACTTTTTGTGATTACCAAAAAAAAATTTTTTTTCAAAGAAAAAATTTTTATATAATGTTAATTATATATAAGCATATATAATTATATATACTTATATATAATTATATATGATTATATATGACCTCATATACAATTCCATATATAATTATGTATGATTATATATGACCTCATATACAATTTCATATATAATCATGTATGATTATATATAACTATATATAATTATATATGGAACTATATATAATCTTGCTTGGCTGTATATTGCTCCATATATAGTCATATATAATTATATATGATTATATATGACCTCATATAAAATTCCATATATAATCATGTATGGTTATATATAATTATATATGGAACTATATAATCTTGCTTGGTTGTATATTGCTCCATATAGAGTCATATATAATTATATATGATTATATATAACCTCATATACAATTCGGTATATAATCATGTATGATTATATATAATTATATATACTTATATATAATTGTATATGGAACTATATATAATCCTGCATGGCTGTATATTGATCCATATATAGTCATATATAATTATATATAATCTTATATACAATTCCATATATAATCATGTATGATTATATATAATTGTATATAATTATATATGTGATTCCATATATAATCATATATAGTCATATATAATTATATACAATTATATATGATTATATAGAAACATTTTTTCTCGGGTCCCGGGAGCCATAAGGGCGTATAAAAAAATTTTTCTTTCGGGAATCAACTTATTTTTACCTGAAACGTCGAGAAATACAAAAAAAAATTTTTCTTCGAACTAAAAATTTTTTTTGGACTTAAAAAAAAAACAGAATTTTCATTACACGCCCTTATGATTCCCGGATGCCATAAGGGCGTATAATTTTTTATACGCCCTTATGGCATCTGTAATGCGATATATTCATTATTTCGTATTGCGATATATGTAATGCGATATATTCATTATATGTAATGCGATATATTCATTATATTCGTATTTTTATACGCCCTTATGGCATCTGTAATGCGATATATTCATTAAAGTAGCGTCCAGCACCGTGTTGATTTATATTAAAAAAGTAAACAACGGATCTACTGTTGTCCAATGTAATTAATGTGCGAAGCAGCTCAAGTATAATATCAGTATGACGGTTTGAAAATTCAAAAAATAGTGTTCTATCAATCTGTTATCAGACTTTTGAGCTCGAAGAGCTCAAAAACATCATAAGTGGAATTTTAAGCGCATAGGTATGAAATTAGCGGGAAGTTACAGAGATGGTCTTCAGAGTCAACCGTTCTTCTCAATTTTGAATTTATTTAGCACTTAATATATGAAGAATGTTTTAACGTAAATTATTTTAATAAGTTTTAAAATTTAATGTGATATGCTTGACACGTTATTCAAAAATTAAGAAATATAATTCTTCTTAACTATTTTTATGTTTTATTCAATAAATTTGTATTATCCATTTATGGCATCGTGATTTGATAAATAAATTTATTAACTATAAAAATTATTGATCTTTTAATTTAGAATCGATTAAAATCGAAAGAATCGATTAAAATCGAAAGAATCGATTTTTGCGCTCGACTAATCGATTCTTAGAATCGAAAAATATAAAATTGAAATCGGAATCGAAAATCGATCCTTTGAAAAATCTTTCCATCCCTACCTTACACTATCGGAAGGAATATGTAAGTTTTTTTTCAGTCACATAATAAGACCCTCTATACAGTAGTTGGTCATCTTTCGGTGGTGGCGTCGCAAACTACTGGACTCTGTCTCTCTTTTATAAAAACATATAGTATGCGTCCTTATTCACTTGCTCTTGCGGAAAAAAAATTTACTAAATAACATCGTAATTTTCAATAATTCAAATTGTATTCTGTAGACAGCAGCATCGTAAAAATCAAGTTACTGAAAGTCTAGTCCTGGATTACGATGTTACTGTTGTAATTTTTCATAGGATTTTTTTTCCGTGCAGTTTTTTGAGCACGAAAAGATTATTTCTCACTTGCTATACGATTTGAAATTTTGAAGTTGTATAAAAAAAAGTAATTTTTTCCAAATTTTTAGACAACGATTTCTCTTAAACGAATAAAACAATTTTGATGCGATTTGCGCTAATCAATATTGTTTTTTGAGGTTAAAATCTGATTAGTTTTCAGAATTGATCGATACACTTGTTTAAAAATTATCGCCAAAAATCAATTTTTTTTACTTTATTTCTAAAATTTTTCAAAAAAATTTACCTGGCCGAAGTGGTTCAAATTTACATGAAATCTAATGGCAACAGAACTAACGAATGCTGTGAATCGCGTTTCAGTCACTCACACACATACATACATACGAAGGGACATCCTCGTAGGAATAGTCAGAATAGCTTTCTAGGACCTCAAAATGTGGAGATCTGATGAGAAGTCGATTTTTGCAAACTATGGTGAAACCAATAAACTTCCCGATTTTTTGAAAATCATTAACTTTAATAGCAGGAAAGTAACAATGTTGCATTGGAGTACCTATCAAACTGCTACACCGATTATTTTAAAAATCTTATCAGCTCTTAATCTCGAAAAGTATCGTTGATTGCCGAACTGCATCAATTTCAATTGATTTGTTTAAGGAATACCGTTATCGAAAAAATTATAAAAATTTTTTTTTGTTACATAACTTTGAAATTTCTGGGTGAATCGTTTTAAATCATAATTTATCTTTTTGTGGTCAAAGACTGTGTCGAACGCCGCAAACCGCATCAAAATCGATTGGTTCGCTCGAGAGATATCGGAACTCGAAATTATCGACGAAGATTTTATCAATACAACTTCTAGATTTTCGAAATTGAATATTTACAGAAGTTGAATTTGTGAGCTTGAAGAGCTCAAGACGTCATAATAGGAAATTTTTCGAGCGTTTCAAACTTGAAAACAGTGGGAAGTTCAAGGATGACCTGTAGGGTCAACCGTTTTTCAGATTTTTTAGCTTCCGAATTTCTAGTCAGATCGATTTGTGGTTAATCATGTGGTATTCTATGGCTAATATTTTTTAAGTTCGATAAGTTCATTCGAACAACGAAGTTCAAAAGTTTTCCAATGTTGTGAAATACTACCCGCATAGGTAAATTATTGAACTCTCAAAGAGCTAGATATATTTTCAAGTGTTTTTAGTTCAAAAATAATAAAACCTTCAGGTTCAGTTATTTTTTTGCATTTCGATTTTACTTGCGTATTTGTTTTGTACTTAAAAGTAATTTTATAGTTCTTCTTTTACGATGTGGCTAATAAAAGTATCCTATTGAATATAAGAGAGTGTGTGAGGCATTTACTTTTGGATTTTCTTCACTGTTTAGTTTCTAATGTAATGGTGTGCTCAAAATCGAAATCTATTGTATGAAATTCATTCTTATTCTTTTTCGTTTTCATAAAAGTAAAACTTACGCTAAAATCACTTGAAAACAATTCAGTTATCACTAAACTGTCCGCAATTTTATTGGATTGTTTTTAATCTTAAATAATAGTAATATGTTTACCAATTTATCGAATCGATATCATGTATCAGAATCACAGAAAAAAATAGTCGTGTACACATCAGTATTAGTAAACTCATGAATTGTCATTAGATTTAATAGTTGATATTGGCTCAGTTTCAATCTCAGAAATAAGCGGCGCAAATGGGATTATTGATAAACTTTCTTTACGTCCACCTATAGGTGATACAACTGGTGACAGTGTAAGATTTTTCTGTTGACTGATTCTGATAGATTCACTGTTATCGGCTACTCCTGAAACCTTAAACAAATTTTCTCCGTTCAAAGCTGTATCAGTAGATAAATGTTTTAGTGTACGGTTTGAAGCAGTTAATGGCGGATAGAATTCACGAGTTTGGAAGCTGTCAAACTTAGACTCTGGAGACAATGTGACTTTTCGATTAACCGAGGTGACATCTATTTTATCTTTGGTTTCCATTTTATTTATTTTCATGTCCAATTGTTTATTAATCGGTATCCAGCCGTTAAAACTGTTATTATTATTATTATTATTATTATTATTATTATTATTATTATTATTATTATCATTACTATTGCTATTGTTATTAGTATAATTATTTATACTATTATTAGAAGTACTCTTATCAAGTGATGATTTACTATAAGATTCCAATATTTTAACAGGGTTTTCTAATAATGGCAAATTATCGGTATTCGTTCTTATGGATCGACCATCAAATAAATTTTTACTGATAGGCACCCAATTATTTGATTGATCTATAGATTTGTCCAAGTCTCGTGTCTCATCAATATTAAGCCCACTATTTTTATTGGTATTATTACCTAATACTTTCGACAATTCAAACTTAGACGATATTATTTTATTATTGACTGTTTTTTCAAACAATTCAAAATTAATATTTTTTTTTGATCTGTTTGTAGCATCTATAATTTTTATATCTTGTGAATCCTTATAGTTATCTTGAGTTGGTAGTAAAGTCGTAGAAATAATATGATTTTCAGATGAACTATTATCTTCACTAATGTTCGTCAATGAAGGAAAATATTTTAGTTTTTCACCTCGTTCATCAATAAAACTCGGTGTATATTGTGATATAAGCGGCAAAAACGTACGCCGAGCATATTTTTCCGCTTGTTCTAAAATGTTAGCAAGCTTTTCCGGTAATAATTGGACAGTGAATCCTTTGTTTGTTTCTTTCTTACTCTCAGCATCTGAATTAGAATTTTCTACTTTTTTTTCAGGTACTTCTGACTTTTCAATATTTTGCCTGATAATACGAGGTCTTAAAAGTGGCTCAGTTACCTCAGGTAGCCGCATTGATCTACCAGTCTCATGTTTATTGACTTTTAATACTGGCTCATGTATTTCACTTATAAAATTAATTGACGGTGTTGAATCTGGAGGTACAGAAGAAGTGGTGGAAGTAGAAATAACATATCTAGCATCAGAAAATCCTCTTCCCATTTCAACTAGTGGATTTCCTAATAAATTTGATCTATTATCATAAATAACAGATGACCAAAATTTAGAGTTATCTTTATTTGTATCCTGATGAATCAGTTTGTGATTCTCACTTTGACTAAATTGATTTGTTTTATCGATTAATGTCATTTTTAAATTTTGATTTTTTGTAAATGGACCCATGTTTGTCTGTGAAAAATTATTTTCATCCGATAACATTTGCACAGAAAATTTATTTTCTGATTCAAAATTTTGATTCTTTACAAAAGGCCCAATATTATGTGAATCAACTTTTTCATTAAACGTTTTGTCAATTAAATCTTCTTGGGGATTTGTTAAAGTTGTTGATGACAAACTATGGTTATTTGAGGTATAATCATCTAATTCTATTGGAATGTTACATTCACCCGGATATAATGATAAATAAACCGAATTTTCAGATTCGAGAGTAAGGCTTTTTTTGCAAACAGATATGCTTTTACCAAAACTATCTAGGACGGATATTTTGTCAATGTCCCAGGAAACAAGACCAGATGAAATCCAGCCACTATATGCAGTGTATTTTATCTGAAAAAATCATTGAATCATTGTTTTATAAGATGAATATTACTGTTTGAATATTATTTTACTTTTTTACCTCGACTGCTTTTAAGTTCACTATGACTGGATGAGGTACAACTATTTTATGAAGAATCGTTCCAACTAATAATTCTTCGTCATCTTTTCGGGTCATAGTAAAAGTCTCATTGAAAGACCCAGACCCAATAAGTGTAACTTGTAGCTTTCCATAACTTTTTGTAGGTCTTTTTCCATGACTATTGTATACTTTTATTTGATATTGAAGAGCGCAAAACGGTTCTTCTTCTCGAGTTATTAAATACAATTGTCCTCGAGCATTTGAAGTGTCACTATAATAACCCATATCGCCACAAAGTCTATCAGGACCACAAGGGAAACATTCACCTTGTAGAAAACCATTGTATCCTTTTTCACATGGAAATGCCGGAAAGCGACATTTCGGACTAACCGAATCAGTGAAAAATTTATATGCTCGTCGGTGATTGCATAGTGATCTTCCTTCAATTGAGCTAGCTATAAATAATTAGAAATAAATATTTGATTTACTTATCCGTGATTTTAGAGTGATTATAGAGTCACCTTTTATATATAAAAGGTGACTCCATACATAATAACCCTTAGAAAAAACAAACTAAAACAATATAAAAGCAATAACCTAGTACAAACTATATATCTATAATAGGGTGTTATAATAAATTCATATTATCTTAAAACTTCTTTTTAATTCAAAAATAGTTACGTTGATATATTTTTTAATTTCCCTTTAAGAAAATTGAAAATTAAATAATTGGGAAGTTGTTAGTTTTATCCCGATTTCGAAAATCGAGTTCTCTCTTTAGTGAATTGGAGTATTCAACTTCTCTTCTGGAAAAATTTTTCTAGCTTCTAATGTGGCTTTAAAGAAGGAAAAAAATTATTTTTTGGAGCACTGTTTTTTATTTATATAAAAATATAGACTTAATGCACTACGCTTCCGGACAATTCTTTTACAATTTGTTACAAAAGTATTGTATATTCCTCGGCTGCGGTGTAATGATTCCGATAATCTCGATTTTACGAAATTCGTCTAAAATTAGTGAAATTTTTTTTTCACGAAAACTCATATCATTTATTTATGGTATAAATTGTCTGTTGATTTTTCACATGGGTGCATGTGTAAGTATGTAAAAGTAATCAAACCAATATTGATGACCGTGTTTCCTAAACTCAAAATTTTAATTTCTCTAAATCTCTCTAAATTAATTTTATTTCGAGCTGAAGAGTCAAATGTATTATCATCTTCACTTCAGTTTAGATACATACAACTATATACTTAGATCAAACTAATTTTATTATAATTTTAACTTTCTATCGTAATTTAGAACCAAGTGTCTATACGAAGTAAAATTTTTAAAAATTGATCAAAATCCATCCAGTAGCTTTTGTGTGATGCGCACACATCGACTAACTTCTATTATTTCACTCACATCAAAGATTATACACATAGAATTGTAAAATTGTATTTTTTTATGAATCTCAGTACAATAATATCTTTACAGTAAGATAGAAAGTCTTGAACCTACAAGAAAATTATTTTGTGATTTATTTTTTATATAAATTTTGAATAAAAGGTCTTTCTGAAAAAAAAAAAAAAAATTTATGAAAAAACGTGTTTTTGCGCGCAACTGGATAAAACCCCTTAAGGAGGTATGGGAGTTAAGTCGAAATAATGAGATAAATTTAAAATTTTTAGGATCGATAGAAATATATTTAATACGTGTTGTGTTAAAATTTCAGTGACCTAGGGTTCATAGTTTAGTTATAAAACAAGATTTAAAACAGGTCATTTAACATTGTAATGACATACCAAATCTCACAATTACTCTTGTTTTAATAAATTTCATGATGAAAAAATAATGAGAAAGTTTTGAAAAACTCATTGTAAGAAAAAAAAAATTTTTCAAAAATTATTGAAAAAATAAAATTAAGTTGAGGGTACTTAGTTATAAAAATAATTGAGTTTGAAAAATCTAAATTTTAAAAAAATAGTCAGCCATAGCAAATGTGGGTTATGTTGACGGCAACGCCGCACATGGTGGGTCGCGCGGGAAATTTAAAGCTTCAATGAAATATTTATTTATTTATTTCAACATATATATGCCAAGGCCTTATAAGCCGAATGGCAATGGAAATAGGTTAAAAGAAATGTCAAATAGGTTAAGAAAAGTATTATAAAATTGTTGTTATTTATTATAAAACATAACATAATTAAATAATCAATATTTTAATGCTTTAATATTTTAATATTTTTAATAGCATTACTTGCAAACATAATACACACGTACACATCACAAACACGAATAGAGCAGTCAACGCATGCGCAACCGCGATAAAATTTATTGCGTTGCCAAACTTTTTAAAAAATATTTAAAATTAAAAAACTTATTATTTTATTCAAATTTAAAATAAATTATCAATTATTTGATAATAATACAGTTATTTAATGCATAAAAGATTATTTCGGTAAACTAAATTTCATTAAATCACTAGTAAAAACTTGTTAAGTTTTCTGAAAGTACAGTCTCGAACAAAATTAATCCTTCTCAAGTCACGTACTATAGTATAGCTATATATATGCATTGTGAGATGAAACTCAGTGAACGGACTGTACGTCCTATACTTCCGTAATCAAAAGATAAAATATTTTTCCAATAGATGAAAAATGTCATTAAATTGACAAATTTTTCAGTCGTAGTGTTAAAAAAATTCAAATAAACAGATAATTCTAATCATTCTTAGAATGCCCCCTAAGTTGTTAACCCTTCAGTACCCACGTTCTTTTTAGTGTCTCACTTGCACTGCAGCGACATCCTATAAGTTGAATGTTGTTGCGTGAGAAAAATTCTCATAGCGAGGGTACTGAAGGGTTAAGTAGTATAAGAAAAAAAAAAAAAATTAGGAAAACGGTTGACCCTAAAGGCCATCCCTGCAACGTCCCGATAATTCCATATCTAAGCGCTCAAAATTGCACTTTTGACGTTTTTAAGCTCTTCGAGCTCAAAATTACGATTAATGTGTTATTTTGAGCTTGAGGGTCAACCTAAAGCTTTTTGAGTTCAAAAGCTTGGTAGAAGTTTAATAAAACACTATTATTTAAATTAAAGTTTTTCATGCCTACTGGTCAAGTGACTAGTGAACCTTATTCAAGTCAAGCGATGGACATTCCATCTGCACTATTGGTCGAGAGACATTTTCTCTTTGCATTAGTTCTATGGGGTCCATGGAAATTGAATACTAGTAAAGCTGGAAGTTTTGTGGTATCTGTTCGAGTTGTAAAGATGTTAAACAAATCAAATAAAATGAAAGAAACTACATGAGAGCAAAGATAAACTTTGAAAAAATAAATGGGGTAGGTTACCAAGCCAGGAATCGAACCTGAATCTCCCTGATAACATATCAGGAGCTCTACCAGTTAAGCTACCGGACCCCTTCCACCATCCACCTTTCTCAGTCCATTCTTATACTCTCGATACTTTACTTACTTTTCCCTTCTTTTTATTCTCCCCACCCAAACTACGTACTACGATGGTATTGTAGTAATTATTAAGGCGCTATTACAAATTAACAATTATTTATTACAAATTAACAACTATTATTTAAATTTTCAAACATACATCCACCCACACACACACACACACACACATACATACACACACACACACACATAGTGACGATATTTGGGAGTGATGCTTGATGCCCGTCTCAACTTTAAACAGCAAGTGGAACACGTCAGTGCCAAAGCGTCAGTAGTAAGGGCAAGCCTCGCACGATTGATGCCTAACGTCGGAGGCCCAAAGCAGAGCAGGAGACTATTGTTGGCAACTGTAGTCACATCAGTGCTTACGTACGGAATATCCATTTGGGCCGATGCGCTAGAATTACAAGAAGCATGGAGAAAGGCTGGACCAGTATATCGCCTGAGTGCCCTAAGAGTAGCTTGCGCCTTCCGCACAATATCTGAGGAAGCAGTGTGCGTAATTTCTGGAACTCTACCTCTCAGAGTCCTAGCTGAAGAAAGAAGGAACCTTTACCAACGAAAGAGGTCAACAACACTGAGCGCAGAAGAACTCAGAACGGAACAAAGACAGCACAGCATCGCACGATGGCAATCTCAGTGGGATGCCGCAGAGAAGGGTAGATGGACGCATCGTCTCATACCAAAGATCGACATTTGGCTGAACCGGAAACACGGAGAGGTCAACTACTACCTAACGCAGATGTTGTCAGGACATGGCTGTTTTCGGGCTTATCTTCACCGCTTTAGGCATGACGATTCTCCGGAGTGCCCGTCCTGCCCTGGAGTCACTGAAGATGCGGAGCACGTGTTTTTCGAGTGCTCGCGTTTTAATCCACAACGTGAGGAGCTGGAGAGGATCTTGAAGAGGAGAAGTCAACCAGAGTCAGTCGTAGAAGCAATGCTGTCTTCAGAAGCTGCCTGGAATGCAACGAACACTTTTGTCACAGAAGTGCTTACAGAGCTGCGTTCCATCGAGAGAAAAAGAGCAAAAGACAGAATCTAGAAGGAAGAAATAACATCTTAGCCACCAGAAGGAAGAGCGGCAGCTAATTCCTCCCCCAGCGAAGAAATGCCTTACGGCGGTACCATGGGGGATCAGAGGATAGAAGAGAAAGGGGTTTAGGGTTTAGTGGGTAGGGGCGTTAGCGTCGAGTTTTTAGTATGACGCTGCGTCGAGTCGCCACATATCCAGGCCAAACAACTATGCCTAGAATCCGTAAAAAGGATTCCCCCCCCTAAAAGGGAAGAAAAAAAAAAAAAAAAAAAAAAAAACACACACACACACACACACACACACACACACACACACACACATACATACATACATACATACATACATACATACATACATACATACAGACGTAGTGACACCATCACGGGAATAGTCAGGGAAGCTTCCTAGGATCTCAAAACGTCGAGATCTGACGAAAACTCGATTTTCGAAAAACGGGATAAAACCAACAACTTCCCGATTTTCGAAAATTTTCAATTTTCTTAGCGGAAAGTTAAAAAAAAAAACAAAAGATAAAAACATTTATAAATAGTTAGATTTTAGTTTTCAGATTTTTTATTTACAATTTGAAAATTAAAAAAGTTTACAAATCCAAAAATACACGCCTGATAAGTTTCTTTTTACTGCAGTACCAAGATTCTTTGTAATTACGACTATTATTAATCGAGATTTTCTAATGTACAAACAATTTTTAATAAGTTTATAACTAATCATAAAAACTTATAATATTTTAGAGGAAGGTCCCCTTAAAAAGCGACTATTTGAATTCATCACATTTTACTATAGCTAATAAAACTGAAAACTATAGTTTTAATTCGATTTAATTGATATTTGAAATATACCCTAGTAGAAATGAAATCAAGTTTTTAGCCAGTAACTGGCCAGTTTTACTAGACTTAAACCAGTAACTGGCCAGTGTAATATCTAGTTTCTGTCTGGTAACTGGCCAGTTTTACTAGAGATCTAACAAAACATTATGGCGGCTTTAGTGAAACTGTCAGTTTCGAATTCTGAGGTTATTAGGCGTTATTAAAATTGTCAAATAAATTCAAAATAATGTTTAATAAACGATATGATATAAAAAAGTTTCATTTATGTGTACATTATAAAATAGATAACATCATTAGTCTGATAGACTAATAATAAATCTAACAATAGAATAAGAAAATAATTATTTTGAATTGGAGATTTGTTTTTAATGCCCACAGTCGCAATTTATATATTGTGTCATTTTTTTTCACTGTATCCATTTTGAAATATATACTGGAAATTATTTACACGTTAATAAACACTAATTTTGATTGATTTATACTGTTTTTTAATAATAATAATTACAATAATGATGCGTACAGGTTAACAAAAAAAATAAAAAAACATACACACACTAGTAAAGATACACTGTCGGTGTAACTAATGTTTATGACTTAGTTGTAGGTGGCGCGATTTCAAGTTTTTACTCGATATCACTGGCCAGTTACTGGTTTATTCGCTCTGAGTGAAGCCATGGTAGGGGAAATGAAATCGACTGAAGCGTTCGCAGTGGTTACTTTCGGAGTTACGGGAGGCTATTATTCCTAAAATTGTAAGTAAGTACACGTGGAAGTATTTATTTTGTTTTAATTTTAATAAATTAAAAAAAAATGAGACACCAGAGTTGTTGTGTCTTAAAAAATACCAGCAGAAATATTTACTGCAATCTTTTTTATTTTTTATCATTATACGTACTTGTTGTTGATTCGTTTAACTAAAAAACAAAACTGCAATTATTACACTGATAAAAGGATTTATTAACTATTAATAATTTAATTTATTTGAAGACAATTATTTAATTTATTAAACTTTAATAAATATTTTTTAACATTCAATAAATATTTATTTGGTAGGAAAGTACATTTATGAATAGTTAATAACTATTTATTAATAGTTAACGAATATTTACTAACAGTTAATAAATATTTTGTTGAGTGAATTTGTTTTGCTTGTAATATCATATGATATGAAGATTTCTTATAAACAAAAATCATTTTTATAAATTATTTGTATTAATTATATTACATTATAATAACGTTTATTGTAAAATACCGAATTCTATCATAGCTCATAATTATCTTTTGTATTTATAAATATTAAAAAGGTTAATTTATTTAGTGAATTGAATTATTATCATGTATTCCAGCTATAGGATTATAAAAAGTGTCAAAAGAAAATGCTATTTTTGCTTTTGATTTTAAATAAATATTTGCTAACAGTTAAAAAATATTCATTAACAAACAAATCCTTCTATCGGTGTATAAAATTGTCACATATTTTTTATAACTTTTTTTTTTACAATTATTTATAAAATTTATTTATTTTTATGTTTCTTGCTATTGACATACGTATAAAAACATACTCTGACAGCCTCCCGTAGTTCATATTTTGACTGGCGCTGCAGTCACACTCATAGCGAATATCCAGTGAAAACTCGATTATTTCTACTAGGGTAGTTTTAATTTATTGAAAGTATTTTACTTACACCAAATAAAATCAGATACTGCCCCCAAAAATAGATTGGAACATCCGGTTTGCATTCTTCCACCGTTTGGATAAAAATCAACGTCACCCATTGGCTGCCATGATCCCAAGCCACCGAGAATTAATTGTTCCCCATTACTGTGTATCACATCAACGAAATGAGCGTCCATATTATCGAGCCTTACTTGTGGATCTTGAGTTTCAAATAGAGGTCCAGCAGGGTCCAGACCTATAAACTCGAACAAATACATTTTTTAAGATAGTTTGTTTTATCTGAAACAAGTATAAATTTTTCTAAATCTATATCAAGTCTTGAAATATTACTTTTTAAGTAGATCAATCAGTAAGTCAATCATATAGTAGATATCATTTATATTTTCCATTTTTTAGCTCCACGATTTTCCAACTGTTACATGACAGTTATAGAAAAATTTATATCAAATTTGTAATTACCAGTAATTCTGGAGACATTAGAAAGCTCTGAACCAGCAAAACCTGCAACATGTGCACCTAAACTAAATCCAATCATATGAACCATATCCAGAGATACATTGAGACCTCGTACAAATTGTGCTAACTGTCTTCCTACTAGTCTTGTATTAGCTGCCGCTCTTACATAATTTGGTATCGCACTTCCAGGACTCCAGTCAACACATACTAAATTTTATTATTTGTTTTTAAAGAGCACTGATTAAAAATTTTAAGTATTAACTAAATCATAACAAGGGAAATTTTTTTATTGTACTCAATACAAACCAATGTTACAGTCATGTACTGACATAAGTGCCGATCGCATCTCGTATACCCAAACATTGTCACAATCAGATCCAAAACCATGAACGATTATTTTTGTAGGTAATTGAGGATCAATTGCATTATTTGCTACATCATTTGCTACATCGTCAGCAGAAACTTCCATCGGTACTGATCTAGCTTTTCGACTTCCATAAACGTAAAATCTGGATCAAAAAAAATTTGTGTATAAAGACCGCCTCGAATAATTAATATAGAATAAGAATTTTTACCTTGTACCGACATCTTTAGGTGGTGAAGGAAGCATTTCTAAATAACTAAATGGTCCAGTATCTTCAAAACACCCAACATTTTCATAGCATACTCGAGATGTTTCTCTTTTTTTTCGCATAGAACGTTTTTTATGTAATTCCCACTGCTTCATTGACTCAAACACTGCTCGAAAAATTTCTGCATCGTGTCTTTCATCTGGTGACTCATCCAAAACTGATGGCAATGCTTCAGTTTGAACTTGAAAATCTTTAATCATAAATTTAATTTATAAAATTTATTATGACATAATAATATCTATTAATTGTAGAAATGTGCGAATGGTTTGTAAAATCTGAATATTTCAAGTAGGGGAGAGGTGCTGCAGTTGTAACAAGGGGCAATTGTAACCCTCAATAAAAAACTATTAAAAAAACCAAAAATTATTATTATTCTTTATTTAACTTCTTCGAAATAGTAATTTATTGATTAGATCAAAGTTTCAGTTATTAATTTTGTTCCAATATCAAAATATTGAGAATTGTTGAAAATACGCGTGAAAACTTTTTTTTGTACACTTCACAATTTTTTTAATAACAAATTTTTTTTCTAATGCGCCACAAATCTACTCTGGAATAGTGTAGTTTTATAAATGTTTAATAATTTATATTAAAGATCCAAATATATTATATACTATAAGTTTAAATACTTTACTTTAAGAGTTAATGAAGTATAATAGTACGTATTAAGACTATATAATAAAAGCAATTTGATGAAAAATATCTATTTCGACCCGTGTTACAATTGCCCCTGCACTGTGTTATAATTGCAACCCATGCGCGCCGCCATCTTGGTCCCTGACTTAAGTTAAATTAACTTTTTACTAACTTAACATTGACTTTTTACTAATTAACTAAGTCAATCACATAAAAGATGCTATCAACTAACTTTCTGACAGTTTCTAAGTTTACTATCTTAAAAAAAGCAAATGGAATAAAAAAAATAAAAATTTTTGTTACAATTGCAGCACCTCTCCCCTACTTCAATTTTGACTCTTCGGAAGATTTTATTCAACAAGAAGTTAAAAATTAATCATTGTCAACTTATATTCAATAAAACATTACCAAAAAAATTTTTGTGCCGCTTAGGTAGGAAAGTCAAGAAAAAAAAAATTAGGTAAACGGTTGAACCTGAAGGCTATCCCCCCGTAACTTCCCGCTAATTCCATACCTAGGCGCTTAAAATGATACTTATGATGTTTCTGAGCTCTTCAAGCTCAAAAATATAATTTATGTGTTATTTTGAGCTCTACGAGCTCAGAGAGATAGCTTTTCTATGCTTTTGAGCTCTTCGAGCTCAAAAGTCTAATAGAAGTTTCATAGAACAACTATTTTTTTAATTTTCAAACCGCAATAACTTTTGAATAAGTCAACCAATTTTCATGCGGTTGGCGGCATTCGACGCAGTTTCTTTAGCCTCATTTTTCGGGTTTCTTTCGTTCACGATATCTCTCGAACGAATCAACCGATTTCGACCGACTTGGCGGCGATCGACGTAGTTTTTTTATGTTAAGAGCTGATTAGTTTTTGAAATAGATTGGTAAAGCCGTTTAAAAATTATTCCAAAAAAACCATATTTGAAAAATTTTTTTTTCTTCGTTTTTTTGAGATTTCTCAAAATCTACTGGTCCGAATCCAACTAAATTGCATTCAAAATCTAATTTTGACCAAGCCCTTGATCGAACTAGGAATTTCGGAGTAATTCCAAAAAAATTATTTTTTCAGTTTTCTTTCGTCAACGATAACTCACAAACGAATCAACTGATTTTAACCGGGCCGGCGGCGATCGACGTGGTTTTTTTATGCTAAGAGCTGATTGTTTTTTGGAATCGATCGGTAGAGCCGTTTAAAAGTTATTAAAAAAAAATCACTTTTGAAAAAATTTTTTTTTGTAGTTTTTTTGAGATTTCTCAAATTCTACCGATCTGAATTGGTCCAAGTTGTATTAAAAATCTAAGTTCAGTCAAGCCCTTTCGAATAGCACCAATCGCGATTAAATCGGTCAAGTCGTTCAAAAGTTATGAGAGGTTTACATAGTCCATACACACACACACACACACACACACACACACACACACACACACACACACACACGCGCGCGCGCGCGCACGCAGACATACGGACACCATCGCGGGAATAGTCAGGGAAGCTTCCTACCCGAGAAAAAATATTTATATATCTTCTAATATATAAAATTCTCGTGTCACAATGTTCGTTCCCATACTCCTCCGAAACGGCTTGACCGATTCTCATGAAATTTTTTATGCATATTCAGTAAGCCTGAGAATCGGCTACTATCTATTTTTCTAACCTCTAAGTAATAAGGGGTGTTCACCCCAAAAATTTTTTTTTAATTTTTTTTTTATTATGTGGCATCAAAAAATACATACAACTCTAAATTTGCATTTTTTTATCACCAACCCTTGCTTTTTAATAGTCATTTTCATAATTTTATCATTTTCTATCCCGCTCGATAACATCAATTATTATCACTTGGTAAGTTATCCCCTCCATGTGTCTACCGGTGTCACTTCTCACCCTGTAAACAGCACGGAGTAGGGATGTTACCTCTACAGTTTTCGGCTATTATTAGTGTTTATGCTTCAAGCGTAGTAGTTAAACATTTTTACTATCTCAGTGTAACTCTCATATCAAATATATTCTCGAATAACTTTATTATTTATTTATTAATAACTAATATTATTGAATATAATTAATTATTAATAACTAATAAAATTATTAATTTTGAGTGTAAATCGCTCAATCAGTTAATTAAAAGACTTACATAACCTCTAAAATACTCAACACGTGTCACGAGTTCCCGCAAACAACGGCTATTGAGTTGTAAGTATAAATTATTTTTTACGTTTATTATAAAATCAAAAATTATTCTTTCTTATTTATAACGAAAATATTGTTGGGAATGGTGAAAAACGAATTCGGTGAAAGTTAGATTTTTATTACAATTGGGAAATTTTTTTTGTGTTTACTTATAAGAGCTCTAACTTCGACAGAATTTTTTTTTTCACTATTTCTAACAATATGTATTTTCGATATAATTAAAAAACATAAAATTTTTCGCTTTCGTGAAACTATCTCATTTTTACATGTATATTTAATGTAATCAAAGATAAAATTGTTTTGTCGAAAACTATCCACTTAGGATAGTTTCCGTAATTGTTTTGAAAATTATAGTTAATTTGGGATTAGGATATTAAATAAATTGTGCGTCGATTTGTAGGGGAATAAAATGAAGATTTATTTATCCCCAGAGGAGGAAAACTTAGTTGCACTGAGAAAAAACCTCCTCGAATGAAAAAATGTACAAGTAAGAACGCAAAGCGTGTAGTGCGAATAAGACTATGTGTAAATTGCCGTCGCAATCAACACGAGGTGAGCTCAACCTTCTTAGAAACGCAAAATGTATTAATTCAGAATTCGTGAATTGACGCTAACTTTTAAATTAACTAGAGTCGATTGATAGTGCAATACTAATTAATCGACGTACAACGTCAGTGTAAATACTGATAGATTATAATTATTAGTGTAGGAACTAATTAGATAATTTGACGTCAGAATTGAATAATTGATGAAATTTGATTTGATAGAATGATGGTTAAATGTCGAACGATGAATTTAATGTAATTTATTATAAGTATTGCGTATTAACTATGGATTGACTAAAGCCGCGTGGCTGATGCAATCCTTTCTCAATATGGCGCGCAATAACCGCGTGGCGTCACTTATTAATTTTGATTTATTTAACTCACTGAATAATTACTAATGAAATTTAATGATTCGAGAATTTAATTGGTAATTGAAATTAATGAAACTAATAATATTTAATGAAAATTTTAAGTGTTAAAGTAAATGCGTATTATACGTGATAAATCAGAAAACGATTGACACAGAGTAGTCGTACTAGTACAAGCGTCCAAGCACAACTGCTTTCCGCCCGCCACGCGAGCCGGCTTCTCTCCCGCTAACCAGGGCGCGCATGAGCGACAGCCATGGTGTGACACGAATTTACACGAGTTGGAGCGATCAAGCCCGAAGGCGCAACTCCTCATATAAATTTCTATTGAATGTTTTTTCTATCGGTTAAACAAAAATAAATGATTAATATAATAATTAAATAATTCAATCAGTTCTATTCATGTGTGTTTTTTATTGTACAGTGAACAATGCCAACAAAACGCAAAAGGGCCAATTTGAGCCGTGATACAAATAAATCTAGAAGCATTCGAAATAGAAGAGCCCAAAGAACCGAAGAACAAGTTCAGGAAGAAAATACTGGAGCGCGTGTGAGAATGGCGCAATTGCGTCAAGAACAATCAGACGATACACGAACTGAACGCAATGAAGTCATGAGATTAGAACAACGACGTCTAGCATTCCAGTATGAGCCCGATATTGAATATTATGCTCATTCAAAAGTAGTAATTGGTGGTATGGACAAAGAATGCCCGTATTGTCATGCTTTGAAATTCAAAAATGAACCAGCCGAGATGTGTTGCGCGTCAGGGAAGATACAACTAGCTGTAATTGAAACACCACCAGAACCATTGAAAGGTTTGCTTATCGGCACAGATCCAGATTCTAACGTGTTCCTGAAGTCCATTCGAACATTCAACTCATGCTTTCAAATGACATCGTTCGGAGCAACAGAAATAGTTCAAAATACTAATGCAAATGGTCAACAATACAATTCTACATTTAAAATCAGAGGCCAAGTTTATCATAAAATAGGCTCATTGATTATGAATTTGATTGTTACACTTTTAACAAAGCAATTAAATTATTAAACGCAATTAACTTAAATTAATATTTATGAATATATTATTACAGAAGCCGAAACAAACAAGAACGTTAGCTTGAAGGATTATTATGCGTATAGATTGATGATTAGACGCGGGCTGAATAACGTCATTCTACGATTTCGAGAGCTTTGTCAACAATTCATGGTCGACATGTACGCGAAGATAGAAGGTGAACGACTACGATACTTACGATATAATCAACTCAAGCTACGTGTGGAAGAGTACATTCACTTGCGAGACGCTATTGTCAACAACGCCGACGCCGCCGAAATTGGTAACTCTGTCATTCTACCATCATCGTACGTAAGCAGTCCACGTCATATACAGGATGCTCTGACTTTCGTGCGCGAATATGGGCGACCGTGTTTATTTATCACGTTCACATGTAATCCAAAATGGCCAGAGATTACATCTTTGCTGTTGCCTGGCCAAAATGCAATACATCGTCATGACATTACAGCACGTGTGTTTAGACAAAAGCTGAAGTCATTAATAAATTTTATTATTAAATCACATGTATTTGGTCCCACACGTTGCTGGCTGTATTCGGTTGAGTGGCAAAAGCGAGGATTACCTCATGCCCACATTTTGGTTTGGTTAATCGACAAAATCCGTCCTGAAGAAATAGATAATATAATTTCTGCAGAAATTCCCGATCCGTCTACTGATCAATTGCTGTTTGATATTGTTACAGCAAACATGATTCATTGCCCATGCGGTACTTTTAATCGTTCATCGCCTTGCATGTCAGATGGAAAATGTACAAAAAATTTCCCTAAAGATTTCACTAACGATACAATCACAAATGTCGACGGATATCCAATATATCGTCGAAGGAATCCAGATAATGGCGGACAATTATTTATTAAAAACATCAGCAACACAGACATTGATATTGACAATCGTTGGGTCGTGCCATATTCGCCCCTGCTGAGCAAAACATACAATGCTCATATTAATGTTGAGTTCTGCAGTTCTGTGAAGAGCATCAAATACATTTGCAAGTATGTCCATAAAGGCAGTGACATGGCGGTGTTTAGAGTGGAAAATACCAATGTGAATGCTCCTCCAGTAAATAAAAACGATGAAATAACGCTCTACCAAATAGGTCGGTACATCAGCTCCAATGAAGCTGTTTGGCGTATCTTTGGTTTTCCAATTCATGAACGGGATCCAGCAGTTGTTCAGTTAGCCGTTCATCTTGAAAATGGTCAGCGTGTATATTTCACAAACGAGTCAGCGATTGATCGTGCTATAAATCCACCAAAAACTACACTCACTGAATTTTTTGAATTCTGTAATAGTGCGGATGATTTTGGTGCCTTTGCACGTACTTTACTCTATTCACAAGTACCACGCTATTTCACATGGGCTCAAACAAAACAATGGATACCCCGCAAGCAAGGCTCACCAGTTGATGCATGTCCCAATTTATTCAAATCAAACGCCTTGGGGCGAGTATTTACAGTGAATCCAAGACAAACTGAGTGCTTTTATCTTCGATTATTGTTGGTTAATGTTACTGGTCCATTGTCATTTCAAGATATACGTAAAGTGAATGGGCAACAGTATACAACGTATAAAGATGCATGCCTTGCACTCGGCTTGCTAGAAGATGACAATAAGTGGAAATGTATGCTTGCTGAAGCAGAATTGAACTGTACAGCAATACAAATTCGTCTACTATTCGCTATAGTGTTGACTACATGTTTTCCAGCCCGAGCAAAGATATTGTGGGATAATCACAAAGATTCAATGACTAATGATATATTGCATCAACATCGTACACGGTGTAACGATCTAGCGATAACATTCAGCGACGATATGTACAATGAAGCATTGATTGCTATTGAGGATCTTTGGATTATCATTGCCAACTTACCACTCAGTCATTTCGCAATGTCCCACTAATGAATGAGGAACAAAGAACCATTTACGACCGCATTATGCTCGCAGTTTCAGCAGGACAAGGTGGGTTCTTCTTTTTAGATGCACCAGGTGGAACTGGCAAGACATTCCTTATTTCGCTAATTCTCGCCAAAATACGATCCAATAATGGCATCGCATTGGCCGTTGCATCATCGGGCATTGCGGCAACTTTATTGGATGGAGGCAGAACAGTTCATTCAGTAATTAAGCTACCACTAAATATTCAAAATAACCCTGACGCAGTGTGCAACATAAAAAAACAATCGTCCATAGCCACAGTGCTGAAACAGAGTAAAATTATCATCTGGGATGAATGTACTATGGCACACAAACATTCGCTTGAGGCGTTGAACAGGACATTGAAAGATATTAAAAACAACGACAAACTATTTGGTGGCACTCTGTTAGTCCTTTCAGGTGACTTCAGACAAACACTTCCCGTCATTCCACGTTCAACATACGCTGATGAAATCAACGCCTGCTTAAAATCATCGACATTGTGGCGTAATGTTGAAATAGTACAGCTGAAAGTAAATAAGCGCGTTTAAATGCTTCAAGATCCATCCGCTGAAACATTCTCAAAACAACTCTTAGATATCGGCGATGGAAAAGTCACTATAGCTGAAATTGGATACATAAAATTAGCGAATGATTTCTGCACAATCATTGATTCGCAAGATGCTCTCATTGAACAAATATTTCCCGATGTACACACGAATTACATAAATCTCGAGTGGCTTGCAGAAAGAGCAATGTTAGCTGCAAAAAATGTGGACGTTGACATTTTAAATCTGAAGATACAACAGTTATTGCCAGGGGACTTGGTATCATATAAATCTATTGATACAGTTTGCGATGACACTGAAACTGTCAATTTTCCAACAGAGTTTTTGAACTCACTAGATTTGCCAGGCATGCCACCACATAACTTACAATTGAAGGTTGGATCTCCAATTATTTTGCTTCGTAATTTGAACCCGCCACGGCTATGCAACGGTACGCGATTAGTCATTAAAAAATTAATGAAAAACGTTATCGAAGGCACCATTTTAAATGGCAAGTTTCGAGGTGAAAATATATTGACACCTCGAATACCTATTATACCCACAGATGTGCAAATTCAATTTAAGCGTATTCAATTTCCGATTAGAGTGGCATTTGCAATGACTATTAATAAATCCCAAGGCCATACAATGTCTGTTTGTGGCTTAGATTTGAGCACACCATGTTTTTCACACGGACAATTATACGTTGCATGCTCTCGAGTAGGTAAACCATCAAGTTTGTTTGTATTAGCTAAAGACGGGCTAACAAAAAATATTGTTCACGCTGCAGCATTAAGAGATTAATATTATGTAATTAATTAATTATATAAATAATTATTACTTTTAATAAATTAAAACAATTAATGTTTGGTGTTTTGTTATTTTTAAACAACATTCCCTCATCGTTCACAGCGCTCCAGGCCTTTTTCACTCATATTCCACATCCTTATACACTTCCAATAAGTTAGTAATTTTTTTTCTACACTAGAAATTTTCTAGAAATTATTCACATGGCAAAACAACGTTTGCCGGGTCAGCTAGTATATATATATATATATATATGTAACAGGGTAAATTACCCTTAATCGATAAGTCGCCAGAGATCGATAACTTTTCGACTAGCATTTGAGCGCATCGATCTTCGGGCCTAGAGAGAGAGCAGGAGGGGGTATTTTTGGGGTCGTTATATAGACGAGCCATGCGTGGTGTCCGGAGAAGTAGTAAAGTGTTGGAACGAGTAACATCAAGAAGTCCAAAGAAGGAAGCGAGTATCAACCATAGAGTTTCTTCAACCAAATTTACACCAGGTATTGGACTTTGGTAATGATGAGCCTTGGGGCCATATACCCGGCTCATCAAATACACTACTTCTCATTTTATTTATTCAAGTTTGGATAATTCAATTGTTTAATAATTTTGCTCAATAATAATTAATTATTTAATTGAATTGATTCGTTAATTGCTGGGAGCGTTCCCCTGGGGGTTTATACCCGAGGAATGTTCTAGACCTCTTGGGTTTGCAAGTCGTGAATAATTAATTTTATTAATACAGTTGGTTAATAATTATTAACATCTTGAGATTGGTTTAAATAAATATATTTTATATTAATTAAATTCTGAACACCGAGAAGGTTCCAATCGACACGACATAGTATTCAGTACCCGAGGTCAAAACGTGCTACGCGTTAACGAACGCCGGCATCCATTTTGAGCGCGCAAATTCCTTGTGAATTTTATTACGCAATAAATCGTAAAATTAACAACTGGATTATTATTACTATTTACAACAATTGAATTATCTTTTATTAAGACTATTTATTATCTGGAATTAAATATTGATATCGTATTAATTTTGGAAACTATTTTATTATTTGGAAAATTAAGTATTGAGAATCGGCTACTGAGTTTCGACGCAATTGAGATCGAATTAACCGTGGATAATTTTTCGTGAATTTATTTTATATTGAGACAAATTGCTTTATTAATTATTTATAAATCAAAAAATTCCACGTGGTCATTTATATATTGAACTATGGAAGACTAAAATTATTATTGGAATTATTTATAAAAACTATTTATCAGTGTGGATTACGTCCGAGAAAATTTAGTTAGAATTTTACAAAGAATTATTCTTAAGAATTTATTCAAAATTTAAGAAATAAAATTCCGAGTTGAAATTGGAGTAAAATTTTACGTCAATATTGTTCCTAAAATTTTATTTAATGTACTGAGTATTAAACTCGTGGATAATTTGGAATAAATTCAAGCGTCGGTTTTTAGTGTAGATTTTTTTTGAGAATTAAATTATTAGTTGTGAAAATTGTTTATGATTTTAATCTCGAGCTAATGACTGAATAATTTTAGTAAGAATTGAACGTTGACTTTTTTGGAGTAATTTTGTAATCCAGAAAATAAAAGTAAAGTAGAGTCAGTGTGTGTGTGAGACGCGTGGGTTATGTGTGTGTGAATGCTACCAGCGTTCCTTCGCAAGCAAGCAGTCCGTTTGCGAGGTGTTTCGCTGGCATAGAGCGTGAGGGTCCGGTGGACAGCGCGACTTGGTTAGAAACTGCGGTATAGACACTCCATAAGAGGGTACCGTCAGGATTAAGAATTTTGATAGAGCGTGAGGGTCCGGTGGACAGCGCGACGTAACGATAGTGTGGAGTGTGTGCGTGAGCTGCAGAGGCTTCTTGGCTTACGTTGCAGTCACTAGGCTGTTGCTTCTGTAGCCAGGCGTTGTTGATAAGCCCTCGTACACTGATGTCTGTACGAGGTGTCTTGTTGATAAGTCGGAGTCGCCGGTTTTAGCCCGAAATCCTCCGTTAGATATCAGTTGTAGTAGCGACTTTCCGGGGGAAAGCGTGAAGTAAGTTTAGTTGTAAGTAAATTAGTTGTAAGTGAGCGGTGTACGTGCAAGGGCACGAGTTGTTATCATATTTTGTTGTTAAATAAATACCGGTCATTTTTGTTAAATAAAAATTTATTTCTTTCAGACCACCTTCCTCCACTCTCTCTCCCTGTAGATTATAAGCTCAGCTCTGGTTTCCGGTTCCAGGAACCGAGATACAAAATCCTGGTGGCGCCCTTGTTAATTTAGAATCATTTTTGCTAGGTATTGTTTTATTTCTATTAAATTAATTAAGGGGCCAATGAGCGGAAAAACACCCGTTACAATATAAATATATATATATATATATATATATATATATATATATATATATATATATATATATATATATATATATATATGTTTATCGTATGGGGTTTCGCGGACCTTTTTCGTCATAACTTGTGACTATCGCGGACTTTTGTCGCTAATGCGGACAGTCCGCAGTAAGTCCGGATAATAATATCGTTTTCGCAGACTGTCCGCATTAAGGTTCTTGCTTGTACGTGACTATTGCGGACTTTCTGAAGGAAGTATATAAAATATTAATCATGTGGGCAGACCGTCCGCACTAAATATTTCATATTTACGTGACTTTCGCGGACTATTTACAAGGACTGTATATATAGTACGGGGTTTTTGAAGACTCTTTATATGATTTTTCATACTTTATAAGAGGCTTATGCGGACCGTCCGCAATGAATCTTCTAGTCATGAGGGGTTTCCGCGGACTTTATTTTCGAGATTGACACAGTACAGGTTCTTATTTTCTATTAATCGAAAGAAGTTTAATCTCAGATCCATCCCCAATGCATCATTAAATTGCGAGAAAATATTAATTGATGGATTATTATTAAATATTCGTTATGCATTGAATTTCAGAAAAATTAATAGAATTTCCACTCTCAGTATAATAGTAGATACGTTCGATACATCTTTGTTTAAACAAAATGATGTTGCTTATTCTACGTGCAAAAAACGAATTATTCCGAATAATTCCTATGATTTCGAAGGATATCAAATAATTCAATTTTAAGTCATTTTTAATCGTATCAAATTGTTCAGTTGAATCAATGCTACCTTGTTTCAACTGAGAAAAAAAATATTTTTTGACTGACATTGTTTCCATTATTATTTACTGAAATTTGTAATACCTGAAAAAGAATCTTTCTTCGCGAATTCCAAAATAGAAATCTGATGTATCAGACACATAGATCAATGAAAATCCTGATTGTAAAATAAACTGATAAGTATTAGAAGTAATAATATTTGAATGCTAGAAAAGTGTGTACGATAATTTTTCGTGGGGATATCGTCAATCAAAGCGAACGTCTGTACAAATATCAATCAGGTTATGAAAACTCCGAAACATTATCGATAAGATCCTACTAGTTTTTTCCAAAGCGATATTTTTATCAGAAAAAACCATGAAAATAAAGCGATTAGAGAATACTTATATAACTTGGTATAACGTTGGAAATAATAGTCGTAATTTTTATTTTTCGTAATAAAAGGATTTATTATTTAAAAAATTAGGAGAAAAATGATTCTTATTTTTCTTTTTTAACTTTTTCGAAAAATATCAGACCTGATATTTTTTCTCGGTACGTTATCCTCTCAATTTATATTGTCTATGAAATATCTTAACTTAGTTTTTAGTAGATGGCAAAATACAATTCGTTAGTGTATTTTATTGCACACCGCATAAGCGAAGCGTTGAGGTACTACTCTACTCTCGACATGTCGAAAAAAGCAAATTTCTTGAAACTGTTAGTCTTACCCCGTTTTGCGAAAATCGAATTTTCATTAGATCTTGACGTTTTGAGGTCCTAGGAACCTGTCCTGACTACTCTTGCGAGAGTGTCAATATGTTTGTATGTATGTATGTATATATATGTGTGGATGTGTGTGTTTTTATTAAACTTCTAGCAAACTTTTGAGCTCGGAGAGCTCAAAAACGTAACTCGTTATGAGTGTGACTCCAACGCCAGTCAAAATATGACCTACGGGAGGCTGTCAGAGTATGTTTTCAATCGTATGTCAATAGCAAGAAACATAAAAATAAATAAATTTAATAAATAATTGTAAAAAAAAGTTATAAAAAATATGTGACAATTTTATACACCGATAGACCGATTTGTTTGTTAATGAATATTTTTTAACTGTTATCAAATATTTATTTAAAATGAAAAGCAAAAATAGCAATTTTCATATGACACTTTTTATAATCCTATAGCTGGAATACATGATAATAATTCAATTCACTAAATAAATTAACCTTTTTAATATACCTTTTTACTAAATATTTATTGAATGTTAAAAAATATTTATTAAAGTTTAATAAATTAAATAATTGTCTTTAAATAAATTAAATTATTAATAGTTAATAAATCCTTTTATCAGTGTAATAATTGCAGTTTTGTTTTTTAGTTAAACGAATCAACAACAAGTACGTATAATGATAAAAAATAAAAAAGAATGCAGTAAATATTTCTGTTGGTATTTTTTGAGACAACAACTCTGGTGTCTCATTTTTTTTTTAATTTATTAAAATTAAAACAAAATAAATACTTCCACGTGTACTTGCTTACAATTTTAGGAATAATAGCCTCCCGTAACTCCGAAAGTAACCACTACAAACGCTTCAGTCGATTTAATTTCCCCTACCATGGCTTCACTCGGAGCGAATAAGTGCGATTTTGAGCGCTGAAGTATAAAATTTCAGAAAGTTGCAGGGATGAGCTTTACGGTCAATCGTTTCCCTAGTTCTTTTACATACGGTGGATGATTTTTTGATATCCGTCCTCAAAGTATCTTCTTCTTCATAGTACTGCCAGCAACATAATTTATAGTGTCTATTGAATATCTTGGCTTGATTATCAGTAGATAGCGAAAAAGTGTACTTCTTTAATGTTTTTAATTTTGACATCCCACCTAATTAACTGAATTTTGTTTTCATGTAGCTACCGATACTTTAAGGCCTGACCTCAAAGTATCTTCTTTTTCATATTACTACAACCAACATAATTTATACTGTTTATCAAATATATTGACCTGATTATTAGTAGATGGCGTAAAAGTGTAATTCTTGAATGTCTTTAATTATAACATTTCAGTTAGTTAATTGAACTTTTTAACTTCCTGCTACGAAAATCAATGATTTTCGGAAAATCGGGAAGTTATTGGTTTCACCCTGTTCTGCAAAAATCGAGGTTTCAACAGATCTCGATGTTTTGTAGCCCTAAGAAGCTATCCTGACTACTCCGTCGTCCATCTTACGGCAACAAATAAATATATTATTTTGTGAAATCTAGTTAATGGGATAGAGATTATTTCTCCCACCCATGGATTTTCTGAAAATACAGTTTCTGACGAACAGAAACGTACTACAGAAGTAGATTTACAAGCACGTTTGCACAACAATCACATGCTTATAAAGGGGGACCATTTCTGAACTCCGAAGCTATCCTGACTATTTTTACGATGATGTCCGTACGTCTGTATGTACGCGCGCGCGCGCGTGTGTGTGTATGTGTGCGTGTGTGTGTGTGTGTGTGTGTGTGCGTGTGTTTTTTTTTTAAGGGGGGGGGAATCCTTTTTACGGATTCTAGGCATAGCTGTTTGGCCTGGATATGTGGCGACTCGACGCAGTGTCATACTAAAACTCGACGCTAGCGCCCCTACCCACTAAACCCTAAACCCCTTTTCCTCTTTCCCCTAATCCCTCATGGAAACCGCCGTCAGGCATTACTTCGTGAAGGGAGGATCTAGCTACTGCTCTTTCTTCTGATGGCTAAGGTGTTATTCTTTCTTCCTTCTAATTGGCGTCATTCGCTCTTCTTCTTTCTATGGACCGCAGGTCTGAGAGGACTCCCGTGACAAACGTGTTTGTGGCGTTCCAGGCAGCCTCTGATGACAGCATTGTTTCTACTATTGTCTCTGGTTGGATTTTCCTCTTCAGGATATTCTCCAGCTCATCTCGCTGTGGATAAAAACGTGGGCACTCAAAGAAGACGTGCTCTGCATCTTCATTGACTCCTGGGCAGGACGGGCACTCTGGGGAATTATCATGCTTAAAGCGGTGGAGATACGCCCGGAAACAGCCGTGTCCTGATAACATCTACGTAAGATAATAGTTGACCTCACCGTGACTCCGGTTTAGCCAAACGTTGATTCTTGATATGAGACGATGCGTCCACCTACCCTTCACTGTGGCATCCCACTGTAGTTGCCATCGACTTATGCTCTTCTGCCGTTCTTCTGTTCTAAGCTCCTCAGCGCTTAGTGTGGTTGACTTCTTTCGTTGGTAAAGGATCCGTCTTTCCTCAGCTAAGACTCTGAGAGGCAAAGTTCCGGAAATGATACACACTGCTTCCATAGATATTGTGCGGAAGGCGCTCGCTACTCTTAAGGCACTCAGACGGTAGACTGGTCCAGCCTTTCTCCATGATTCTTGTTTCTCTAGTGCGTCCGCCCAGATAGATATTCCGTAAGTGAGCATTGATGTGACTACCGATGATAGCAGTAGTCTTCTGCTCTGCTTTGGGCCTCCGACGTTTGGCATCAGTCGTGCTAAGCTAGCTACCACTGCTGATGCTTTTGCACTCACGTGTTCGACTTGCTGCTTAAAGTTGAGTCGGGCATCAAGCGTCACTCCCAGATATCGGATATATGGTTGTGATGTGATTTCTTGTTCTCCGACTTTCAGCTTTATGGTCTCTATCACTTTTCTGCTGGTAATAAGCACAGCCTCAGTCTTCTGTTTAGCCAGTTGTAGATTCATTGAGTCCATCCACCGGTTAACTTTCTCAAAGCTGATACCGAACATGTGGTTTATCTCATCTAGGTGTTTAGCAACGATTACGACAGCTACATCATCTGCATATGCAACAAGCTTGACACTTCTTGGAAGAGTCAGTCTTAGCAGGCCATCATACATGACATTCCACAGAAGTGGACCCAGAACGGAACCCTGGGGTACACCTCCGGTAATATCATATGTGTGTGTGTGTGTGTGTGTGTGTGTGTGTGTGTGTGTGTGTGTGTGTGTGTGTGTGTGTGTGTGTGTGTGTGTGTGTGTGTGTGTGAACCGCTTATAACTTTTGAACGAATAAATTGATTTTACCGCGGTTGACGCCATTCGAAAGGGCTTGGCCAAAATTAGATTTTCTATGAATTTGAACCGATTCGGACCGATAGATTTTGAGAAATATAAAAAAACTAAGAAAAAAATCTTTTTTAAATGTGGTGTTTTTGCAATAACTTTTAAACGGCTATATCGATCTACTTCAAAAACAAATCAGCTCTCAACCTCAAAAAACCACGTCGATCGCCACCGGTCTGGTCAAAATCGGTTGATTCGTTCAAGAGATATTGTGAACGAAAGAAAACCGAAAAAAGTGTTTTTTTGGAATCACTCCGAAATTCTTAGTTTGATCAATTAACACTTAAAAATTCTTTGTGAGGCTTAAAAAACTGCGTCTAATGCCGCCAATCGCGTGAAAATTGATTTATTCATTCAAAAGTTATTGCGGTTTGAAAATTTGAAAAACAGTGTATTATCAAACTTCTATCAGACTTTTGAGCTCTTCGAGCTCAAAAGCATACAAAGGCTATTTTTTTGAGCTCGAAAAGCTCAAAATAACAAATAAATCGAACTTTTGAGCTCGAAGAGCTCAAAATCGTCATCACTGCAATTTTAGGCGCTTAGCCCCTGACAAGCACACTGGGTAAAAAGTACCCACCCCAAAATTTTATTTCGTTAAAATTCTTTATGTATATCTAAACTTCGATAGTATTTTTATCTATTTTGATTGACACTAATTAATTTAATATTATATCTATTTTATAGAGAATTTTTTTAGCTTTGATTTAAAAAAAAAAAAATTCTCTAACTTTATTAGGGACCAAGATATTTGAAAATGAAATGTGTTGGGTACTTTTCACCCTCATTGCCTAAAGAGGTATACGGTTTAGATGTGTGCTTGTCAGGGGCTAGATATGGAATTAGCGGGAAGTTGCAGGGATGGCCTTCAGGGACAACCGTTTTCCTAATTTTTTTTAGTGTTCATTAAGAAACCCTTCCTGATAAATTTTTAGATTTTTTTGATTACACATTCAAAAGTTTTAATCTTCTTTTCCAATTTATATGTACTCTTCGATTTTTTTTAACCTTCATTTTTCAAACTTCTATCCATCCCTCAAATTTATAGCCTAGATGGATCGTAAGATTATGATAATTACTATTTTTTCTTTAATTTTTAAAATTTAGAAAACACACACAAAGGAACATCGTCATAGGAATAGTCAAAATAGGACCTCGAAACGTGGAGTTCTGATGAGAACTCAATTTTTTTAAATCCGAGTGAAACCAATGAAAATCATTGATTTTCATAGCAGGAAGTTAATAAAGCATTTATTTGATTACGATAACTTTAAAATTTATCAACGAATCGACTGAAGACTTAATAATAGTTTTTTATGCTTAAAAAATTACGTTAAATACTGTCGAGAGAATCCAAATTGAACGAAGCGTTTAAAAAAATATTGCTGTTTTTATATCTCAAAAAATTCATGATCTGAACCAATTCTCAGATCTTTGAGCTCTTCGACCTGGATAATTTTTCAAGTATTTTGAGCTCGAAAAATGGAGAAAGTTCCAAGAATGGCCTGCAAAGTCAACCGCTTTTCAAATTATTTTTTATACCTGACGAAACTTTTGAAATAATAAGAAAAAAACTTCCTTTTATTTTGGACCACCCTAATTCACATATTCTTAATCAATTGGTAAACATTTCTTTATAAATAGTGTCAAATTTTAAGATTCAAGAACAATTGTAGGATGATTAGAACTTAGAATCGATGTAAGTTGATATCACATAATCCTATGTAATCATATATAATTTTGTAATATCTGATACTTATCAGAGAAATGAAAATTATAATATCGTAAGTTCTGCTAGAAGAAGTCCAAAGCTTGTGGTGTATCACAAGAAAATGAGCAGGAAGAAATGAAGAAATACACGCTCGAGTGCAGTAATGACAATTTCATTTTCATCATGTTCAACCAATATTTTGCTCTGTTTTTAATAAATTAATTTCGATAGTACAATTTTAAATTAATTGGTGTATTTTTTTAGCTCTCAATCGTATTTTTAATTGATTTGGAGTGATATTTTTTTTATAAGTAAATTAAATGCATATACACATGCTGTTAGAGTTTGAAATTGATTAACCTCACCAAACGTGAGATAACTGCCTTTGAAAATGATTGATTTGAAAAGTGAGAGAATGATAAACTTTTACTTTTGCATTGAAGACATGTCAAGAACATTATGAAAAAATCTATTTGAGTAATATATTTACAATTTACCCTTGGAAATGGAGAAATAGAAACTCTTATTACTTTTAAATTTTATTTTTTCATACTGTACTGTTAACAAATATGAAAAAAGAGTGTACAAATGGCTACTTTTACTTGCTTGTATGCGCGGCTTCTAAATTGCATTAATTAAGTTTGGTACTCAAAATATTTTTAATTAATAACTAGTTGAGTTTTATTTCATTTTTCTATCCATTTCAGGACGCAGAACGTTCGAAAAACCCTAAAATTGCAAATGAATTTGAAATTACGATATCCATTATTACTAATATTCAAATATTATCCGTTAACATTGTCAAACATTTGTTCCTCTGTGGACCCAATGTAATAATATATTAGTCAAGTTTTTATAAAGCATGCAGCCATACTTCGGCAGTAGTGAAGTTATATTCTAGTGCAAAAATGAAAGTTTACAGCCACATAAGATTTGTTAGGGGAGCTGCTATACCTAGAGAGGGAATTCTTAGCATGTCCTGGTATTTTCCGTTAAACAACAATGATGCAGCTTTGCGGCAACTATATGGTACGAAAATGACGTGAAACAATGATGCAGTTGTAGATAAAAATTTCAATTTTTTTCTAAAAAGAACATTTTTACTTTTACTGAGGAACTTTCAAATGAAACGATTAATTCAAATTAAAATTATTTCACAGAACAAATCTAAAAAAAGATTGACTCTGCAAACCATTTCTAAATTTTTTTTGCTATTTTTTACAAAATGTTTGTTTTTTGTTTATTTTTGAGTCCATCTTTCTTTTCTATATTTTGGATCATTTACGACATTTGAAGTAGTTTTTGCGAGCGAATCAACTGATTCATAGTTGGCTTGCAGTATTCAACGTACTTTATTCAGGGAATAAACAAATCAGATCTAAGAATTGTCACAGTTATTAAAAAGTAATTTTGTACTCATTTTATTTAAAAAATTTTTAAAAATTTACTTGACCAATTCAGTTTTAATTTTTAGACAATTGAAGTATAATGAAACAGATTCGAATTCAGCAAATTTCCAATCGATCTAATAATATCCGTTTAAAAGTTATCGGAGATTTACCCACAAAAAATTATTTGAAAATTATGTGGTCGCAATAACTCCCTAGGATTTTAAAACATTGCTTTTTACTTTTGGTTTTTCCAAATTTTTTTTAATTTACACTTTTTTTAACGATGCTAAATTATTACTGCATGAAAACATATGTATAAAATTATACAAAATCGTTTTCTATTACATATGAATGAGATTTTAGTTCCGTAGAAAGTTTCAAAATTTTATACAATTCTATAATATTTACGTCTCAAAGTTTGTTCAGAATTATGAAATTTTTTAAATAGTATTATTTTTGTAGTCGGTTTATTTTTTTATTTTTTTTTAACAAAAAATTGAGTAGAGTTTCATACAATTTTATAAAATTTCACAAAATTCTATAAAATTAATACAGCAAAAATTTATCTAATTTTAAATTACATTTTTCATGTTTTACCAACTTCATCTCAATATTTAATAAGAAAAAGGTCTAATTCAATTAAAATTCACTTAGTAAATTTTATTTTCATTTTCTTGTTTATAAAATTTGATCGAATTTGATTTTAATTAACAATCAATTACCATGTTTATTTTATGATTATATCTTGTTTAAATAAAATAATTTTTAATCACGCAACTTTTAATCAAGAGAAGAGAAAAAAATGATTCATATTTCAGAACTGAATATTGAAAAAAAAGTATGTAACTTGTGAAAAATTAATCTGACAAATAAAACTATACAAAGCAAAGGTGAAAATATGTTCCGTTAGTGGCCTAAATTCAAGCACGTGTCAAGTTTCATCAATGATAGTTGTTGAATGATAATCTTTTGATATAAGTTGAATAAGTCAAAACATTGTAATATTTTTCGATCATTAGAAGTCATAGATAACTCTGTATATTTTAGTTTATTGATAATTTTATACATAATAATATATTAATTTATCTATATGAACGACTTTCTTTCGAGTTTAGAGAATATATTTTTTTCAAGTATTGTTTTATTTTGTAATCGTTATATTATATTGATCAAAATCAAAATATATAATATTGATTAGCTTCTGATCATAGATGATCCATTCAAATTTATAACTATTTAGCATTCCGGTGCTCACGAAATCTTTAATTGCTTTCAATGACTATCTCCAGTCTATTACATAAAATTTATTAAATTAATAAACGGAATAGTCATTTCAATAAATTTACAGTGTTTTATTATTTTTCTTTATAACTTCTAATATATTTATTCTACAAGTTTTGAAATAATGTATAAAAATCAGTAAGGTAAAAGCCCCAATAGATGATCACGTACCAGTATATGATCACTCCATGTATTTGTATATCTATATTCACAAATATAGGTATACAAATACATGGAGTGATCATATACTGGTACATGATCATATATTGGGGCTTTTACCTTATAGTCACTAAAAAAGTATTTATTTTAAGAGTATTTGCGTAAAAGTCGTACGTGTACTCTCCAATAGTCATTTCGTTTACAATAATCGTACAGGCTGTAACAGATTTTTTCAAATTTGATGCACAAGTTTTTAAATTTAAACATAAATTTATGATCTTACCTAAGGAATAGATTGATGAGTATAAATAAATTAAACAAAGTAGTTTGTTGATCATCGCAAAATCTAATGCACTTTAACTACTACTAATATTCATTTACAAACGTTACCTATATCACAGCATAAAGAAACAAAACATTCTATTTAACAATAAATGATTTAAGTTTTCAATTTTACAATCACATTTAGTGAACAATTAATTTAGTTATTTTAATAATCAATAAATGAATTATTTTTTTTTTTTTTAAACAAAAATACTCAATAAAAATAAATTCATCATTCTCATAAATTATTTAAACTTTCAACTAATTATTTTTTCATTCAAACATTATGCAAAATATTATTTTTAAAATATAAACTAATAAATTTGCCTTTAGATTCATATATCATGAATAAATTAAACTTGAGTTCGCGCGCAGGTTGAATTTAACTGAATTTCACACTTATGTTTCGACCGTCATACTAGAGAGGCTTTAAACCAGTGAAGAGAGAGTTGTAAGTATAAAACCATCAAGAGAACGCTTGATGCCTGGTGGCCTACTATAACAGAACTGAATCGGACTGTCTGGAGACTCTTCTGACTTGACCTATTCCATAAGCTACATTTTACGATTAGTCAACCGATCGTCAAACTTTGTTTACTGAAAGATGATGTCAAATGGTATATTTATGAGTTATGATAAATATAATAAACTACTTTTATCAGATTATTTGATGAAATTTTTATATTATAAGGATTTTTTGAATTTATTTATTTTTTTTTTTTCATGTACCGAAACATATACAAGTTTCTACCAGTCATGAGAGATTAAATGTTAAAATAAAAAGTCTGTACCGTAGACCAATTAATTCGTAGATGTAATTATTTAAGCTTTTCTAAACTCGGAAATAATTTTATTGGCATACTTAACACCTTGACGCAAAAATTTTATTTCAATGAAGAAACAATTCATAAAACAGCTGACCATACAGGCCATCCTAAAATTTTTCAAAAAAAAAAAATTAGGATGACGGTTGGCCCTAAAGGCCATCCCTGCAACTTCCCGCTCATTTTG